>NC_133140.1:41810295-41935295 GCF_048418815.1 Hemitrygon akajei
CTCTGTAGCCATTTTATTAGGTAATAAAATTGGCCGTTGAATGTATATTTGTGGTCTTCTGCTGATCCACCACCTAGGATATACCCCCTTCTCATTACTACCATCAAGAAGGAGGTACTGAAACCTGAAGGCACACGTTCAATGATTCAGGAACAGCTCCTTCCCCTCTGCCATCCAGTTTCTGAATGGGCATTGAACTCATGAACACTACCTCAATACTTTTCTTATTCCCGATTTTTACACTTCTAATTATATATGTATATATACTTACAGCAATTCACAGTTTTCTTTCTTCTCTCTATTATCATATATTGCATTGTCCTGCTGCTGCAAAGTTAACAAATTTCACAACATACGCTGGTAATATTAAACCTGATTCTGTAGCCCAGAGTTCAATGGGTTGTACATTCAGAGATACTCTTCTGCATACTACTGTTGGTTGGTTGAGTTACTGTTGCCTTCCTTTCAGATTGAACAAGTCTGGTTATTCTCCTCTACACTGATGAAGGGTCTCGGCCCAAAACGTCGACTGTTTACTCTTTTCCATAGATGCTGCCTGGCCTGCTGAGTTCCTCCAGCATTTAGTGTGTGGGTTGCTTGGATTTCCAGCATCTGAAGACTTCCTCTTGTTTGTGATCATCCTCTGACCTCTTTCATCAACAGGGCATTTTTTCCCACAGAACTGCCACCCAATGGATTTTTTTTTGTGTTTTGCACTGATTCTCTATAGATTCTAGAGGCTGCTGTGTGTGAAAGTCCCAGGAGGTCAGCAGTTTATGAGATCCTCAAACCACCCCATCTGGCACCAACAATCATTTCACAGTCAAAGTCTCCTAGATCACATTTCTTCACCATTCTGATGCTTGGTCTGAAAAACAAATGAACCTCTTCATCATGTCCACGTGCATTTATTCATTGAATTTCTGCCACATGATTGGCTGAGTAGATATTTGGATTAACAAGATGTTTAGGTGTATCCTAATGAAGAGGCTGCTGGGTGTGGTTGAAGATACTCTATTACCATTTTAGGCTACATCCACACTAGACCGGATAATTTTGAAAATGCTGGTTTCGCGTAAAAACAATAGGCGTCCCCACTATGCGTTTTTGAAAATATCTCTATCCACAATGAAACGGAGATTTCGGCGAATCTCCTCCTACTGGGCATGCGCAGGGCACTTCTACCAAAAACAAACGACACATTTGGTGTTGAATCTCGCAGTAAAAGTGTGCGTTTGTCCAGTTACAGACTAGAAAAACTTAAAACGACGGACAGCTGTTGGCTCTCGCGCAGGAGGACTTAAAAGTAAAAAACAAATACTGGAGCGTACGGAGGCAACCGACAGGGAGTTCATGGACAGTATGACCTGGCTGACGACGAACATTGAAAAACTGACTAACTCTGTTGCATTAATAAAGCACCTTGTTAAATGTTTAAAGCATGTCTGTATCAGTATTATTTCATTTCCATACAATGTTACATTAGGCTGTTACACATCTATTGTCAGAGAAGTACTTGCATAAATAGGTAAACCACCTTCATATGAGCAAAGACAGAAAACAGGGCAAAGTGAGTACAATATACTTATTTATTCAGTAAGTTATGGGTCAAAATATTTGGTGAGTAAATTTCTAACTCTTCTGGCTTCAGTCTCTTTGCCGTCTGTTCTGAAATTGTTAGGTTCCGTTCAAGAAAATAATGAAATAGCGCACTGTCGTCTGATAGAGTTTTCAAAAGTCTCCGGTTACGCTGTCCACACTGATCTGCCTGAGCAGCATTTTCAAAAATAACCCACCCTGGAAAGCGTTTCTGAAAAGCTCTGTTTTCGGGGGACGAAAACTCTGTTTTAGTGTGAACAGAGGGTAAAAATGAAGAGAAAAAGCTTCAGTTACGGATTTATTCAGCATAGTGTGGATGTAGTCTACATGGGCTGCAAAGCCCTGACAGCAGTTCTGTAGAATACAACTATCTGGTTGCACATGTGAGTCACCTTATTCCTGATTTCCATCCTAGTGCACTGCATTGTGAAAGTAGGGAGAATGTTGAAGGCCACGTAGAACAGTCTAGGGATGTCCCTTAGCCTAATATGTGGTGAAGATATGTCCACTATATACAGGACTTTTTGATACAACCAATTAATTCCATTCATTTGAATACAATTACTAACATTAAGTAAAAATATTAGTTCAATTGTTTTATTTACTTTTTTAAAAACTATGTCTTCATGTTTGTAATTTAAGTGTAGCTTATTGCATTTTAAAATACATATATACTCTTAATAATTTTGATCTTCTTGTAGTAGTTCCCAATTTCATTACATGAATTAACTTGAACTTGTTTTAATCGTCCCCGATTAACTGGTGCATTTGAAATCAGTGAAAATGGACCTTTACTCCACAACATTTGTGGATTGACTCTCCAGCTAGTGGAGATGCTTCCCTAAGACTCTTGAGACCCAAGTTCAACTCTGAAGGCATTCTGCTCGTTCTCCCTAGGTCCACGTGGGTCTCCTCTGGTTTTTCCTGTTTCCTCCCACGTCCCAATCATGAGCAGGTTGCCGGGCTAAATGGCCACTGAAACTTGATCCTGGCATGTAGATAAGTAGGAGAATTATTGGGGAGTCAATAGAAGTACGGGCAGAATAAAATGTGATTAATGCAGCATTAGTGATTGTGTGGGAGAGGGTGCAGAGGAGATTCATCAGGTCATTGCATGTGATGGAGGAAGTGGAGACAGTAGGCCTGTTCTCCAAGGACCAGATAAGGTTAAGAAGGGACGTGATAGAAATACATAAAATTATGATGTGTATATACAGACTACAGGAAAGTATTATTCCCCATGTCAGGGTTAGATTTAGGGTAAGAAATTTAGAGAGAATCCTAAAGGAACCTATTGACCCAAAGACTGCTTAGTGCTGTAAGTGCACGGTCAGAGAGAATGGTGGAAGCAGAGTAACTGACAGCATTTTGGGGGTGTCTAGATGAACATTTGAATCTTCTAGGCATAGCAGACTACGGGTCAAGGTCTGGATAACATGGATGTGTGCTTACTGATCAGTGTGTATGTGGTGGGCTGAATACCCTGTTTACATGCTGTATGGATCCAGTGTAAATGGATGACAATCAACAAAAAAAAATCCTGAAGTTGATAGAAATCTAAAATAACAGCAGAATATGCCGGAACTACTCAGACAATGAGACTGGATCTGTGAGAAAAGAAACAGTTAACATTTTAGGACAAGGGCTCTTCTTCTAAAATGCTGCAGTCTTTTAGGCTCAACACTGAATTTACATTTCAGGTCATTTGTTTTCTGTACCTGTGTCAGTCATCCAATTCTAATATAGGATCAATTAGTTTGAGAGTTCCCTTTTTATTTTTTTTAATCCTCTGGGATTGGAGGACAATGCCAGCCTAACCTGCTGGGCAGGCCTTCCTGCTCTGCATTTCACAATTCCTATTTTCTTTAACCAATGTTCTCACTCTCTGACAGATCCCATTCACTTATTGACCAGATAGACTTGTTTACAATTTGTTTCCATGGTCACCCTGGTTTTACCCAATCAGCGATATGCCCTTTTTCCACTTTCCCTATAAGCACCCTATAACTTAACAGGCTTTGATTGTGGCATTGATCGTGTGGATAGTCAGAGTCAGAGGGTTTTTCCCAGGGCTGCAATGGCTAACACAAGAGGGTACAGTTTTAAGGTGCTTGAAAGCAGGTACAGAGATGTCAGGAGTAAGTTTTTTACACAGAGAGTGGTGAATGCATGGAATGGGCTGCCAGCGACAGTGGTGGAGACGGATACAACAGGTCTTTTAAGAGACCCTTGGATAGTTACATGGAGCTTTGAAAAATAGAGGGCTGTGGGTTACCCTAGGTAATTTCTAAAGTAAGTACATGTTGGGCGCAGCATTGTGGGCCAAAGGGCCTGTACCGTACTGTAGGTTTTCTATGTTTCTATTAAGCTTGTTGTACCTCTTCCCAGTTCCTCAACTGTAGTTTTGCCCCTGTTTCTCTTCCCCCAACTCTGGCCAGGTTTGCCAAGTATTGCCAGCTTTTATCTACGTTTTTATTTTTAGGGCAACTGGTTCTTGATACTCAACATGGACTTGGAGGGCCAAAGGGCCAGTTTCCATGCTGTATAACTATAATTCTAAAGTTTCAAGATTAGTAGCAACTGTAAGTGTTGAGTATTTAATATTTCAATAATGTTGAATATTCTTGTGTATATATATATATATATTGTTTGATTAAGCATTCTTGTCTGTTTAAGTAATTAATTATGGGTTATATGTAAAAATACACTAAATGCATATGTCATCACACCACCACGTGACACGAACACCCTTCACTTAAAGGAAAGACATAGTTACACTCGTCTTTCAGAGTCCAGCATCTTCCTTAAATTAGCTTAATGTTTTGAAGTTTCAAAACAAAACATTGGCAACAAGGTATTTTTAAAAAGAACCCTTCACAGCTATTGACCTATTGCAGTGAGATGTTCAAAATAAGATAAAATGCAGCTAGAACAGCGTTGAAATAGAGCAGTATGTGTTCTTCAGAAGGGAAGATATGGTTAAGTTTTGTTTTGTAAGAGGCCATAAGAAGAATTCAGAGTTCATAAAGAGTGAGTACCGGGTAAAAATAATCATTTAAAAAATCAGAAATGGATGACTACGTCAGAAAGATTGATGAGTTTGATTACACAATTGGTAATTGGCTCTTGAACACTGATCTGTTGGAACAATATTTTGAAGAAAATGAAATAACAAATGAGAAACGAGTATCAATTTTGCTAAGTGCATTGGGTTCAAAAGCATATAGTTTGCTTCAAAGTTTTACTGTTCCAACCAAACCATCAGAAATTAGCTTGTGCTATTGTACAAGTAACGTAGGAACACTTAGAACAAAGCCATTGTTGATCGCAAAACACTTTAGGTTTCATAAGCGGAATCAAAAAGTAGGGGAGTCCATTTCAGCAAATGTGGCTGGATTGAAGAGATTGTCTGAGCATTGCCAGTTCAGTAATGGGCCTGATGATGCACTGAGAGATTGCTCAGTTTGTGGAATTCTAAAAGAAAACATACAAAATGGCACCTAACTAATCCACAGCTTTTGTTCAAATGAGCAGTGGAAATTGCTGTTTCAATGGAAACCACAGACAGAGAGGCAATTGAGTTGCAGTCCAGAATCAAAGAGAGCATGAACAAAATTGCTTCATCCAAACAGAAACGTGCCTAGCCAAACACATTGTGTTACCATTGTGGCAGTGGCTCACATACGCCAAACAAATGCATATTTAAAAGTGAAACTTGCAGAATATGCAACAAAATTGGACACCTACAAAGAACATGTTAAACAGACACAAATAAATGAACTGCTCAGGGAAGAGAAAAAGCTAAAAAAGCCAAGCTGCACGTTCAAAATGAGCACTAATCTGCATGTTGCTGATGAAAATTCTGACAATGATGAGAGTGACACAGAATTGTGCAGTGTTGAGATTTACCATTTGGAAATTGACAAGAGACAAGCAATATAACTTACACCAGAAGTGAATGTCAAATTAACTAAAATTGAATTGGACACTGGTTCAGCTGATTCAGCTATTCCACAAAATGAGTTTGAGAGGCATTTCAAAGATACTAAAATGAAGCCTGCACATATCCAACGAAGAACTCATACTGGAGAGAAGCTGACTCCTGTTGGAATGACATTCATGACAGTGAAATACAACAAAACAACAAGCCACATTAAGCTTGTATGTGGTAAAAACAGAAGAACCAGCATTGTGGCAGCATGTTTGGCTGAGACTAATACAACCTGATTGTAGATCCATTCCCAATTTTCATGCCACATTCCCACCAGAAAGGCACTGGAGGATGCCACAACTGTCTCCATGCCAAATATAATGAACCATTGCCCAACAGAGAACAAACAGGTGTTGGTGCCAATATCTATGCCTGGTTGGAAAATATGTTGAACCACGGAAGGACCATGCTGCTCCGTGGAATTGTGAAAGTGACAAAAGCAGTGGTCTGACTACAGCAGTTTTTGTAGGCAACGTATCTGAGAAAGCTTCTGATATGTTAATCAGGCAGATACTTGTGAAATGTGGCTTGGTTTTAAGCTGGAAAAGAGTTAAAGGAACTTCAGGAAAGTTACAAGCATTCGGCTTTTGTGAATATAAAGAACTAGAATCTACTCTGTGTGCATTAAGGTTATTGCATGAACTAGGAAATTTTTGAAGTATGAGACAAAAGACTACTTGTAGAAGTAGATGCAAAGACCAAAGTCCAGCTGGATGAATGGAAGACCAAAAAGAAAGCAGTTAATGGAGATACAGAAATGGTGGATTCATCAGATGATGTTGTGGATGAGGAAACCAAGAGGGGAGATCAGATCATAAAGGCAGCAATAGAAGGATTAATAAGAGAATACTCCAGTGAACTAAATGCACATTCTCAACATAAAGATGCACAAACCAGAATAAGAGAAAGGAAGGAGAAGAAAATTGTCTACAGCTGTCAGAACCATTTCCATCAGTCTCAGACTCAGCTCCTACAACCACCACAGAGGAGGCCAAAGAAACTGAGATTGTTTTCACAGTCTACAAGTTTCACCAGCCAAGTGGATTGATCTCGCTTGTCAGGAAAGACATCATCCCAAAAGAGTAAGAAAGCCTCCACAATGTTTAAATCTTTAAGACTGAATTGAACAATTTAAAATTTACTATCAAAATCAGGTCTATGCTGTGGGTATCTGTAGATAGTAGTTGTACTATATAGTATAATGTGTATATACAGTAGCTGAGAACATTCTCTATTGAGTTGGAGTTTATAGAGCTAGGCAGGGAGGAGCATTGTGAATGTAATACTTAAATAATAATTGAGTATTGTTTATATATTGTTTGATTAAACATTCTTGTTTGTTTCAATAATTATGGGTTACATGTAAAAACTACATATGTCATCACACTACCACTTAAGTGCACACCTCGTTTAAAGTGCAGATGAAGTAATCCCCACATTTTCCTTCAATTAATTTAATATTTTGAAGTTACAAAATGTAACAGTAAGGTCAAAGAAGTTTATCATGTTTGCAGAGTTCTGTCCTTAACTCCATCCTAGGTCACCGGTGGGCTCCTTAACTATTACTGCATTATCAGCATTGATGTAGCTATATCAAACGGAAGCAAGCTCCAACAGTAGCCCCTGAACTTGTTGGCATGAAGCATTTCTACATTCTGTGCCATTTCTCCTCATGGCTTTTACAGACAGGAAAACGGCATTGAACCTATATGAACACCTCAGGTCTTTCCACACTTGGCTGAGCCCCAGAGTAGACTGAAGAATAGCTTCTTCTCATTTGCTATTAGCTTCCTGAGCCAATTACTTCTTGCATACCCACTTCCCAGCGGTGCTGACACATAGCCACATTCTTAACACTACGCCTCTCTGTCATTCTGCTATTGTCCATTAGGTATTGTTTTTGCACCATCTCAGGTGGCAGGACAATCTGCACCATTCTGCTGTTTTACACCCATCTCTATATTTATTGCTGTCTTTATTATTACCATGTACCTGCTTACTCTGTGAGCTTCATTCCACACAAGTATACCTGGCAATAAACTAACCTAATCTAGTTCCAATCTAGTTCTGTGCAGCTCTAATAGATCCCATATCACTGGTAGAGATGAGTTCCAAAAATGGTGGTTTAGCATCATTGAGTTGTGCAGTATAGGAAGTGACCATAAAGAGCACTGTTGTGTATTTGATATTTCAGTAATATTTGAGTAATCTTGTATGCATACATTTATGCATGTGCATATACAAATATAATGTAAATATATATTTACAGTATATATACTGTAAATATATGTATAATACTGTATATTTGATTACACATTCTTGTTCCTTTTAAATAATTCATTACAGGTTATATGTATAAGTATGTGAATTACGCATGTCATCACGCTACCACATGATACGTGCGCATCTCGCTTAAAGTAAACATGAAGTTAGACTCGCATTTCGGACTCCAGTATATTCCTTTGAATTAGTTTAATGTTTTAAAGTTACAAAACATAACACACACCATGTTTTTGTTGACCTTGAGGCCCATCTATGCTGATGGCATTTACCAGCATTATGACCACTCATTCCTTCGTCACCTGGTTATTGTGGACTGAAGCATCTGCTAACCCAGTCTGCAGCTTCGGAAGGCGCAGTGAGCGTGAATAAAATATCACGGAAAGAGGACCTTTGGCCCACCAAAAGCAATAACTTTTGTCAGAGTTGTAATTTTCACTGCGGTATTTAAACCATGAAAAATGTAAGGAATTCTAAACGAAAATAAAAATAACCAACAGAACTTTAAACAATTACTTGCAAGAAGGGGAAAAAACATCAGAGTGGTTGAGTAGCAAATCACAGTCTATTTGATCATTTTATTTAGCTGTGGAATGTTAATGTGGAACTGCATTAAATGACTCTGAGAGGTTTGTTTTCAGATAACAGGTGCTAGAAGGATCAATTATACTAGCTTCAGTATTGGTCATATACTGCAAGAGGAGAATGTCAGGACCGATTATGAATGAATGTTTTATTGAATTGGATAAAAATGTTAATGGCTTTGCATAAAGTAGTAATAATACAGAAAGGAGATGTGCATGTTTTTTCAGGATCTGAATGCCATTGGCAAGGCCAGAATTTATTGCCCATCCCTAATAGCCAACAAATTCTTGGTGGTGAGCTGCCTTCTCTGGTTACTGCAGCCTTTTGGATGAGAAAACTCCCTCAGCACTACTCGGAATGAATTTCAGGCGTTAGACCCAGCAGTGATGACAATGTATTTCCAAGTCAAGATGATGCTTTTCCTGGAGAAGAACCTACAGGCGCAGTGTTCCTATCTTTCTATGCCCACGTCCCTCATGGTGATAAACATTGCAGGCTTGAGAGGTGCCGTCAGAGTAGGTTGGCAAGCAAATGCAGTGCACATTCTAAGTGGTACTCACCACAGCTTTTGTGCGTATTGGTGGTGAGAGCGAATATGCAGACTGGTTGATTGAGTGCCAGTAAAGCTGGCTGCTTTGTCCTGGGTGGTGATGTGATTCTTCAGAATGGTCAGTGCACACTTGGCCAGCCCGGTGGAAGTTCTTTCCATCATGCTCCTGACTTGGGCCATTTCTTTGGTGGAAAGGCTATGTGGTGTCAGAAGCTGAGTCACTCACTGCAGGTTGCCCTGCATCTGACCTGCTCTTATGCTAATAGTGATTGCCTGGCACTGTAAATGATACACAAGTAAAAATCACTGTCAGTTATATTACCAATACAAGGAAATAGCAGAAAAAACATTCAAAGATAACTAATAGAAAGATAATTGCCAAGGAATTCACTTCCAGTTAGTGGAGTTAAGTGCACTCTTTAGTGGTGGCAGTGTACTGTTTCAAAATTCACCTCTATTGATTTTGATTAAACTGCATTTCAGAGCCAGTGGATGACTCACGTCTCCTACTGCTTCAAAACCTCCACTCTTGCTGGTTTTTCCCACTGCCTAGCTCTGCCAATAGTGGATGAATTTCTGGACGCCACTGTCCTGCATTGGATTTTGACAAGTAAAGATGCAACAGAGATCAAACTACATTAATGAAAAATTGAGTTAAATCATGCTTCCAAAGTACCAATACAGAATTAATTAATTCTATTATTGAAAACATTTTTATTTTTGTTTTATTGGTGTCTATCCATATTGGTGAAATGCACTCAGTAGCCACTTTAGTAGGTGCTTCCTGTACCAAATAAAGTGGCCACTAAGTGTATGTTCACGGTTATCTGCTGCCGTAGCCCATCCACTTGAAGGTTCAACATGTTAATGCATTCAGAAGTGCTCTTCTGCACACCACTGTTGTAACATGTAGTTATTTGAGTTACTGTCAGCTTGAGTTACTGTCTGCCCATTCTCCTTTGCCCTCCATCACTAACAAAGCATTTTTGCCCACAGAACTGCCGCTCACTGGATGATTTTTTCTTTTGGTCCTTGCACCAGTCCCTGAAAACTCTAGAGACTGTTGTGCTTGAAAATCAGTTTCCAGCAGTTTCTGAGATACTCAAGCCACCCCATCTGGCACCAACAATCATTCCACAGTCAAAGTCACTTAGAACACATTTCTTCCTCATTCTGATATTTGCTCTGAAAATCAACTGAATCTTTTGACCATCTCTGCATGCTTTTACACATTGAATTGCTGACACATGATTGGGTGATTAGGTACGTGTTTACATTAATGAGCAGGTGTACAGTTGGACCTAAGAAAGTGACTTCTGAGCAGAAGGGAATAAGTAGCCTTAATAATTAAGAATTAAGTCATTTCAATGATGAAAGAGGATATAATTAGAGGAAACCATGCAGAGGGAAAATACATGGAGCTAGAAAAGGCATGTTTAAACAGTGCTGCATGGGAGCCTGTGCCAGATTTCTATGGGGCATCTAGGCAGGGAAATTCATTTCAATATAAGTAACAAAAGCAATGCTGTCCATTATTACAAAAGCATTTGAATAATGACGCCCTTCTGAAATCATATGAAGCCACTGTGAGTATTTTGTTCTGGGCTGGTCTCCCAGGTTAAAGGCAAACATACTCGTGATGGAAGGACTGAAGCAAATATTGTTCAGCCTGATTCCTGTAATGAGAGAATCAGCCAGTGATGGGAGAATCAGCAGTCTAGGGCTAAACTCTCCAGAACCCAGAAGAATGAAAGGGGGTCTCATTGAAATATGAAATCTCCGAGTGAGTTTCACAAGGTTGCTCCTATCTGTGTGGGGTTGTCTACAACTAGGGGCCTGCGTTATTAAAATAAAAAGGGTCAGCCTTTCAGGACTGACATAAGATGAATTTTCAGCAACCAGAGGATAGAATATTTGGAATTCTCTACCTAAGAGGTTGGCCGTACGTGCTCAGTAACTGAATGCATTCAGGTCAGAGATCAGTTCTTGGATACTAGGCCAATCAAGGGATGGGGAAGGGGGTTATCAAACCAAAATGGTGCTGAAGTAAATGATTGACATGAGGCCATGAAAGTAATGCTTGGCAGAGTAAAAATGAGAGGCCAGGTGGCCTGCTCCTGCTTCTGCTTCTTGAACTACCTTTCATTACACAGCGGTTGATTACCTGCTGGGTCCAATAGCTGCAGGACAGTGGCCACTGTACACATTAGCAGTTGCAGCAGAATACAGTTATGGCAGTGGAAAGAAGTAGAGACAAGATTGGTTAGAAATGTAGTGAGGCACAGAGAGGATGGCAGAGAAAGGTTGGCGAGTTTAGCTTATTTCTACATAGTTAACCAAATGAATAATCATAAATACATAATCATGACATTTGCACCATATGCTCCAGTATTGGCCCTAGTCTCAGGTATAAACAATTGTTCTGAAGGTTTTGGTGCCTTCTGAAAGATTCCTGTGGTTTGGGGTTAACAGCACCTTCTGACCAGCTCTTATGCTAACTTAATTTATATGACAGATAGAGAGAGGATCTGGAGGTCCAAAATGACCATTGGAGCAAACAGAAGAGGGGAAAAGGAGAGAACTGAACAGATGAGATGAAGCAGGTTGGAGTAGATGTGGCTGATTAAGGCAGCAATAAAGAAAGTAGGTTCAATATTGGTCCGGGGGGTGGGGGCCGGGGAGGAATGGGAGAACACCAGCAGTGAAATGAATGGGAGTGGGATGTAATGACACAAGGAAAAGTTATTCGCATAGAAAACATAGTTGTAAGAAAGTGGACGTTGGATTAACCCCCTCTACTCAAGTAAGGTCAGACCTTTATTTGATATCAAAGCATGCCTTAGCCCCCTAATCAAAGGCTCCACTCAGCGGCCACTTTATTAGGTACACCTGTACAGTAGCGTAAATATCTAATCAGCTAATCAAGTGGCAACAGTTCAATGCATAAAAGCATGTCAGCTTAACAAAGAGGATCAGTTAATGCTAAGACCAAACATCAGAATTATCTGAGTGACGGTTTGTGGAATAATTGCTAGTGTTAAATGGGGTGGTTTGAGTATCTCAGAAACAGCTGATCTTCTGAGATTTTCAAACACAACAACCTCCAGAGTCTATAAAGAATGATGCAAAAAACGAAAAAACATTGAGTGTGGGTGAAAACGTCTTGCTTATGAGAGAGGTCGGGGAGAATGGACAGACTGGTTCAAGTTGACCGGAAGGTGACAGTAATTCAAATAACCATATGTTACAACATTGGTGTGCAGAAGAGCATCTCTGAATGCACAACACATCGATCCTTGAAGTGGATGGGCTACAGCAGAAGGAGACCATGAAAAATACATTCAGTGACAACTTTATCAGGTACCTCTTGTACCTAATAAAGTGGCCACTGTGGTTATTTCGGTCCATGAGGCCCACAATATGTGTGGGTCTCCACAGACTTTTGGACAAGTGATGTCAAAGCCAATGTTTTACACCACTTGATATCACTTCAGAAGCCTGATGGCCTCTGAGATTTACTAATCATACATTCTGGGTAGGATGCCGGCCAAATTTCTGGCAAATCTCTGTTCACATTTAGCCAACCGGGTTTTCATATATTTCCATTAGGCAGCATACCAAAACATTGTTCTATACATTTTCATTTTTATGCTCAAGAGATCAGTCATGCATTTAGTGAAGGATTTTCACTTTCACATTAACTGGAATAAGGATCCAATTTGTGTCAGAAAAGTAGTGAACTCTCTGAGCAGTTTTTGGAATTCTGCTCAGCAAAATTTCCATCAGCCAATAATATTTAGTAATGAATAAAAACCCAAATTTGTACAACAGCTCAACAAGTACATGAATATCTAAAGGCAATTGCAATATGATTGAGTTCAATCAGAAAAGAGAAGTTCAAAACAGTTACTGATTCCAGTTTTAGATAAGATGGAGTTCTGTGACTTACACTCCACTGAGCAAGTCTGTTAATGAGTAAAATGGCAGGAGGTTAATGGAGGTATTCTATAAAACAAGTTAATGTAATATAGAACCAAGTTATACCCTTAAGTGCAACAATTCTATTGTCAATAAAACAGTCATGGTTGAAGTAAGGGACGAGGTAAAACTAAAAGCATAAAAGGGATGAACTTGCTGATAAAGATGCAAAGAACAGAAAAAGGACAAAGAAGATAATGGGAATGTGAAAAGAAATGTAAACTTATATAAAAATTAGCATAAAAACATGGACTCAAAAGCTCTTTGAAACTTGATAAAGGTGATGTTGTAAATAAAAACAAGAAAAGGCAGGAATCCTGAATATCTACTTGTTGATAGAATTTTATAGGAAGAGAATTACAACTCAAATACCTCCCCCCCTTCCCCGCCTACAAAAAAAAGGAAACATTTTGAATCAGATATTGACTCTTACCAAAATCAACAAAGCAAGTAAACAGCAATAAAGGACAAAAAAGTTATTTATTTATTGTTTGATTGAATGAGATACAGCTTGGAATAGGCCCTTCCACCCCTTCGAGTCACGCCACCCAACAACCCCTGATCTAACCCTAGCCTAATCACGGGACAATTTACAATGACCAATTAACCTACTAAGCAGTACGCCTTTGGGAGAAACTGAAGCGCCCGGGGAAAACATACACATTCCATGGGGAGACATACAGACTCCTTACAGCTGACGTCGGAACTGAACTCCAATGCCGTGAGCTGTAACGGTGTCGTGCTAACTGCTACTACCATGGCATCAGTGACCCTAAAGAGTGACAAATCCCCAGGATCAGGTGGTTTCCATTCCAGGTTCTTAAAGCGAATAGCTGAGAACAAAGTCTTCCCAACTTTTCTGGTTCAGGATCTATTTGTTTGGAATAGAAAAGGAGGGCATTATTGTGTAATATTAAAATATGTGGAAGGAAGGAAAACAGATTTTCTGAATTGGTTATCTTAACGTACAGTAGCATGCAGATGTCTTAGACACACATATATACTGTAGCTAGGGTGCCTAAGACTTTTACACATACTGTATATTAGTTAAAATAGGAAGGTGGTTGGGAAACAGAAATAAGAGCACTTAGCTTTGTATTTATTTACTCAGTAGAAATGTGTTATTTGGTCACTGCAAAGACATAATATACAGTACTGTGTTAAAGCACCAGGATATGATAAAAGAGAAATGGTGTTATGGTTAAAGAGTAATGGTGTTGTAATTTTTTTATCTGGAAGGTGAGAGCACAAGGGGGTATGCAAAATCCTGATTAGACCATATCTAAATACTTTGAGAAGATCTGGATGCTTCATCCTAGGAAGGAGAAGATGTAGTATCTATCAAGAATACACCAAAATTACAAAGCCAATGTTGGAATTTACCAGATTAAGCTTCGTTGAAAGTATCGGGGGAGTTGTATGGTGTATGGGGATAAATTAACTTTCTCTAATTGGTTTAGTATTTTTACCTCTGAGTTAAATAATATCTACAGAATTCAGTTCCACTATAGAGACTTCAGCACATAATCCAGATGCCAGTAGTGCTGAGAGAGGGTTGAAATGACAGAGATGCTATACTGAGTTCTCCGCCCACTCTCTCAGGCAGGTTTGAAGATACTTCACCCTGTTTTGAAGGGTAGGGCTATTTCTCCTTGGCATCTTGGCCAATAATAAATTTACAGTCTATGTTGCAGGAAAAATCTGATGATCCCTTAATTATCACATTGTTATTTTTCAGGATCTTTTACCACATAAACTGGCTGTCGTATATTTCATATTAACACTGCAACTTGCTCTCTATATAATTTAGTTGCCTATTCAGTGATTAGGAATATTTTCAGGTAGCAAAAAGATGTTATATAAATGTAAAATTCATTTATTCTTTCTTTCTGACCTAAATTTTGATTTAGATGTATTGTGGATTCATTCATTCATGTATAAGTGTTTAGATTATGTGCATAATATGTATGGAATATATTCTGCTACAATTCTGCTGCATGCTTGTCAGTAAACTGATCTGGTGAAGGAAAGGAGTTACAATTTATCAAACTTCTTTTTGAATGTAGTTCCAAACTCAACCACTTGCTACAGTCTACTGATTTAATGCTACTTTTGCTTTCACTGGCATGGTTGCAGGTTAGCAGCAGATCATAAATTTGTATTTGATAGTGAAAAGCTATTTTGGATTTTAAAATATATTTTTTTGCACTGCCAAGTAAAATACTAAGTCACAAAAAGAAAGCCAGTTCTCTAGTCTCTGGTGACCAGTGGCTGTGGTAGGGAGCTTGTTTTTGAGCTAGGTCTTAGGCTCAGCTCCACATCTGGATGTAGATTGTGTTACATTTCTGAGTTACCAAAGCAATGCAGCACAATATCAGTCTTTTTCAGTGTCAAATGTCTTTGGGCTTATTACCATAGCAGGTAACAAGCTTTAACCCATTCACAGATCTCTTGAGAGCAGCTCTTACTAATTTCAGAGACTTCTTTGCCAATGTGTATTTACTGTCTGAAAAAGGGTTAAATCCTCCTCTTAGTTAAAAATTATATCTATTTTCCCAGTGGTTCACCATCAGCATAGTCCACTTCCCTTTAATAAATCTGTTCTATATGGACTTCACAGGGTGAAAAGACTAGGAGTGTCGAGGCAGAGCTAGCTATTGACATGCACTTCATTACAATACTAAGTCACTACTTCGGAACTGTCAGGGCCAATTTTTGCTTCTTGATGGTTGTTTTCTGGATCATTCTGGCTTATTTCAGGAGGTACTGCCATGGATATTCCAGAGTTACCGTATCAAATTTGAGGAGACAGCCCTTCTTTTGTTGGCTTACAAAGCCCATAATTATTGACTATAGCTGGCATATTTATATATAGATCTCTCATTACATGCCACAATCCGCTCAAGAAGATTATTTTAAGAAAATGACAAACTAATGAGTCAATGCTGCAATCATGAGTTTCAATCTATCTTTGAGAGTTTCTGTAAAATTCTGAATTGTAAACTGCATGAATTGCCATGTGGGTTAATAGGTGTGGCAGAAAATAGATTCGCTCACAAACTGAGAAAAAGGCGAGCAGCTTCGTACGCAAGATTTTTACTCAGCTTTTTCTCTGACCAATTATCTGTTTGGAATCGTACCTTCCAAAGTTACCTTGCCCGAGTGAGCTTTTACTGGGCCCAGCCATGGGGAATGGACAAGGGAAGAGGGAAAGAGGGTACAAGGAGACCTTGTTCTAACCCTGCTCACCGAACATGCATATACGTTTCCTGCAGGAGTGGGAATCCAGCTATTTCTTCCCCTATTTTAATTGAGGTGCTAAGGTTTTGAACCATAACCAAGGTCACACACAGGCCAATCATAGAGTCTTGCATCCCCCTGTTATGTTTGTTTCAAGTGTGGTATGGCCCCTGGAAAACAATTATTTCTCCATCCATGATTAATAGGTCTAAATTATAAATATTGTTGCAGGATAAATGTTACTTTACAAGGCAGTCCTGTCATACTGCACATTGCACAACTGTATAGCACTCTTAATATGACAAATGTGATCCAACAGTACTACACGGCTGCGTAAGAACGATGGGTGAAACAGGGAGTGTAATAGAAGAAGAGGAGAAGCAAGCGGATTTATGTGGAGTATCAGGGACAAAAGTCTAGAATGCTAGAAAACAACTTCTAATGACAGAAATTTTGCAAGATTCAGTCAAACAGACAAGTCAGTGAATAAGTGGAAACAAGAAATAAAAGGACAGGATTCACATAGTGTCTGCCAGTCCCCGTCCAGTTATTCCTTCCTCCAACTCCACTTCACCTGGCACTATAGAAAGAAAGACCAGTGGAGAGAGATGGAAAAAAATGAAAGAGAAGAGACAATGAAGGACACAATAAATAGAAGAGGGAAAATAAGGAAGCAAGAATTGAAGTGGTAAAAAGTATTGAATGAAAGAGAAGATGGATTGTATGATGGTTCTCTAGAGCCCTAAAGCACTTCACAAACATTCAAATACATTTGAAGTGTAACATTAGCATGGTTTTTGGCTTGCATTCTGTAAAAGCATGAGAGATCAACTAATAATATTAAGACTCTTATGTCCATATTTTTCATTCAATTTTATGGGGAATATAAAAATAAGGGTAGAATATAGGATTTAAATTGAAAATGAATTACAACTTCTTGCCAAGATTGAGTTATCCCACCTTTACTGCAATCTTCCCTAAAGACCACAAATTAAGGGCTAAATAGCATTATGAAGCATTGATTTCAATGCATTATACATCCAAGTGTTCCTTAAGGTTGTTATAGCCAAGGGAGGTAGTGGGGATAAGCTCCCACTACCTACTAAATGCTCCCAATGACATACATCTCAAATCGTCTCTGACAACCAAGTCCAGCTCCCGGCCTTCATGTGTGTCTTAGCTACTAAGCCCGACAGACCCATTTTTACTGAAAGGAGAAGGGGCAAGGGCAAGAAACTGGTGCCTTAAAACCAGTTGCTTTAGGCAGCTGGCTCTCATCAGCCATGGTTGGCAGCTCATCTTGGAGAAAGAAAACTTAGATCTCAAACCTCCACTTCCTTGCGGCAATACCCATTCTTGGGGACGTCTTCAGGAGTAAACTAAGGAAAAATCTGGAGCTGGGGATCCTAAGGCTTGCCCTGGCTTACATATGGGATACAACGTCCTTCATCAACCTCCACCGATGGAGAGCTTCTGATGCAACCAAACAACATTCAAAAAATGACTCAGAGAAACAGGGTCACATCACCAACTGGAAGCGTTTGTGGTGCTTTGTTGGAAATGAACGTCAACGTGCCTAACAAACATTAGTGGTCTGCAGAACAACAATGACCTAAAAGAGTGTTTAGTGCTTATTTGAAGCCATATTTGTATCTCCCCACGTCAGCAAATGACCAAACTAATACCACTTTGTTGAACATAACATTGAAGGGATGAAGGCTCCATCTCTAGTGCTACTTAGAGAGTTCAGAAAGTAGTTGCAGGTTAATGGCTAGGTTGTTTTTTCTGGCAGCTGATGTGTTTTTACTGTTTCATAAGTTTCTTGTACTTGGCCAGAGGCTGAACACTCTACAAGGCTGGTCTGGCTGGACTTGTAGGACTTTTTGCCTAGTAAAATATTGTGCTTCTAGACCTCATTTGGCTGGTAGGACTTCTTCTGGGAATTTAGCATGTCTAGGAAAACAAGAAGAAACTATGCGATATGGGGCAAGATATTAGAAAGTGGATGCCCCTGTCTCCTGAAGACTAAAGTTATCCCTCTCACTGTGTGCTCACCTGTCGTTTTCTTCCAAGATTTTTAATGGGACATCATTCCTTTTGCAAGAGTGAAAACCCTCTATCCTTGACTACCTTTTGGCTCCCAGTCATTGAGGAAGTTTTGTATCCAGTGCCACGATTTCCTCATCATGTGCTTCCACCTTCTTAACAAGGCTTCTGGGTGCCCTAGTGCCAAAATGCTTCAAAATTTGATATTGTAACATCTTTTCTATTATATCAACAATCAGATCAGTCAGACATCATGTGGAATGGCATTAAGGAATTTTATGATGGATTTCTTTATTTAACCCACAGCTTTCCAAGTGAATGTTTATTCAATCATGAAATGGCAATTTCCTCATTACTGTTCATTATTATTAGGCAGAATGAAGTTGTACATTTATTCTTTTTCCTTTCTTAGTAACATTGTTGGAATGTTCATCCCCCAGTATAGCTCCTGTATTTAACAAGGACTATATAAATGTGACACCACAGCAGATATACCTGCGCAAAATATATATTAACTGACATAACAACAATATGTAAAAGCTGGATTCCTATCCTTGTATTTAGATGACTTTGCGTTAGAGATAAAAATTCAAAAATCTGAAATACAGAATAGAATCAATCCTGACCTCTTTCTGTGTGGAGTTTGCACGCTCTCCCTGTGACTCCATGGGTTTCTTTCTGGTGCTCTGCTTTCCTTCCACATCCTAAAATCATGCAGGTTGGTGGCTTAGTAGTCACTGTAAATTCCCCCAGTGCGTAAGTGAATGGTAATCTGGATAGAGTTGATGGGAATGTGGGGAGAGCAAAATCGGATTAATGTAGGTAGAGTCCTGATGAAGGGTCTCGGCCCGAAACGTCGACAGCGCTTCTCCCTATAGGTGCTGCCTGGCCTGCTGCGTTCCACCAGCATTTTGTGTGTGTTGTAACGTAGGTAGATGTTTGACGGTGACTGTGGAATCAGTGGACCAATGGATCGGTTTCTGTACTGTTCTCCATGACATGAGGCCCTACATCAAAACAAAAGTAAACTTATCAATCAACAAGAAAGTCCCTTTAATCTTATAATCCACAAGCCACAATGCAATATGTCATCAGGTGGAATGTTTCGATCAGCTCAGTACCTTGTCCTTGTAAGAAGATTCAACTCACCTAGAACATCAATTGAATCTTGTCAAGGCGCTCCCAGAAACAGTGTGCTTTCTGTGATTCAGTGCTCAGGACTTCCCAGGTTACTCAACAAAACCTAAGGATACAAGATGTAGCACGACTAACAAAACACTAATCATACACCAACTTTGGATAAAGTGCTGTTTCATTAATCCCATTGGTAAGTCCAGCTAAGCTCAATATATGCAAGTTTGTCAGTGAGACCAGCACAACAAGCCTGAACTCTAACACTGAATTTGCAGAAACTAAGTGCTATTTTCCTGACGTTAGCAGTTTTAACTGTGTATATATTAAATAAATATGAGCATGTTTATTAGTAAGTCATCAAGATGTAGAAGACATCCTCAAAGGTCATAAAATTACGTGACTGGAAAGTGCTGAACCCTTAACTGTTATAATAATTACATTGCAAGGGTACTGTCATATTAGGGTGCAGGGAATGGTCAGTTTTCTTCTATCAGAAAATGTTAATGTGCACACTATATTGTGATTTAAATAAGCCTATCTGTCATGTATATTTAAAACTAGCTCTTTACAGCCCACGGGGAGAAAGAGCATCTCCCAAGCTCAGGAAAGAAATGAAAGCTGTGCAGGTTGACAGTTATGATGGCTGTCACTGCTTGTCCAGATTTTCGGTAAAATTTACATTGAAAAACAGCTCTGAAGAAGAATTGCTCTTTGCACCCATTTCTCCATATCTGCAATGATAATAATTTTTTTTTTAAATCCCACCTCCATGTCATTACAAAGGGTCAATTTTAGCTGCAGCGGTATGCTGGTTCCTGTTTCATTTGGCCAAAAGGAGTGTCATTGTGATGTTTCTACTCCAAAGAATAGGCTTTGTTCACTCAATCATCTCAGATTATTTTGTGCTTTATCTCATCTCAACTGTAATTAGAGCTGAAATTTCATTCTATAGAGCTAATGATTTCTGAAACAAGACCAAGACGACGTGTATCGATGGTGCTTGAAAGCATTCCTTTAAATTTTGTATGGATATGAACTTACAGTTTCAATTATATATGTTGTACTGTATGTTATCCTTTTCTTCTTTTTCCCACCAACTTTCTCTTTCATCTCCTCCTGTTGGAAAGAGCTACCCAAATCCACTTAGTTTCACGGGGCAATACAATTTCTGCTTACTTGGCTGAACATGATTTTTTTAGGCTATTTTAAAACAGGGGGTTCAGCACTGAAGCCGTTTGCTATTCCTCATCTAAAGACACGCAGCCCTGGTAGAATCACCAGGGAACAGTTCTGAATGGAATTCCTGCCCAGTCTGACATTGAAACTCTTCCTCCACTTAGAACAGCTATTGAAGTCCAGGTGAAGATGAAACCAGAAATCGTTTTGGTCCATTCAGTGGCTTCATCAGTTAGACAATCAGTGCACAGGAGCATGCTTGCAATTTACTGATACGCCTGTCCTTTAGTTTTATACTGTGACAGAAGCTTCCTTTCAACAGCAACAGTCCAAACCACTGAACTGTGAATGAAATAAAAGAAACTAGATGATCGCATTGTGCATCAGTGCAGAACTATTTTTGTGACTGTGGCAGAGCCTTGTCTGTGGTGATTTAATGGAATTGTCTTCTATTCAAGTAATCTGGCCTCCTTGATGCATAGTTTTGAGGAACTGAATGCTCCTTGGCAAATAGCTGTTTTAGGTTTGCTAAGGCACATCAGGCTAAACTACACAAAAAAATCCACAAAAATTCCTCCTGATCCCCCAAAACTTCTGGTTGTTGTAGTGGAATATGGAATACTGCTCCTTGAAAGTCTCACTCTCACATTAACTTCAGCTCATGAAGGCAGGTGACATATTTCCTGGCAGTAGAATTTGAGAGCCACTTGAGAACAGGCCAGTTTGGATCACTGGAGACTGTTTACAAATTCTGCTTTTAAAGAGTCTGCTTCTGAACAGCAGACCTTTACTTTGATTCAGAAATTAATGGAACTTTTTCTCCCTCCCCCACCCCAACATGTTTCAGCACATTAGTCTATTCCACACTGACTTCATATTCATCAAGGTCCCTCTCACTGGTGATTACTGGCATTCATTAAGAAACTTCCTTGTCTCCTCCGTCTCCAGGCACGTTTCCTCTTTTAACCTTGATTGATCCTACCCTCTCTCTAGTCATCTCCCTGTTCTTCACATACATGTAGAATGCCCTGGGGCTTTCCCTAATCCTATTCACCAAGACCTTCTTTCTTTCCTAGAATATCCCCTTCTAACTCTCCTAAGTCCTTTCTTAAGCTCCTTCCTGGCTACCTTGTAACTCTGAAGAGTACTGTCTTATCTTTGTTTCCTAAATTTTGAGTATTCTTCTTCTTCTTCCTCTTCACCGGATGTTCTACCTCTCTTGCTTCCTTCACCCTATCATTCTTTCCTTGCCTCAATGGGACAAAGCTATTCATCTATTCTCAAGTTACTCTCCCAAGTTTCCGCTTAAGTGCATCATAATTATCCCTTCCCCAATTAAGTAATTTCCCATACCATCTGCTCCTATCCTTGTCCAAGAATACACTGAGAGATATGACCCCTGACTAGTTCATTGCCTAGAACTAGATCCAGAATGGCCACTCCTCTAGTCAGTCTGTCCATGATATTGTGTCAGGAATCCTTCCTGAACACACCTAACAAACTCTGAACCTCTTGCACTAAGGAAGTGGCAATCAATATTAAGGAAATTGAAGTCATCCTTGACAGCAACCCGGTTATCTTTGCACCTTTCCAAAACCTGCCTAAAGATTTGCTCCTCAGTGAGCCTGTTGCTATTGTGGGACCTATGGAATACTCCCAACAGAATGATTGTTCCCTTCCTGTTTTTGACTTCCTCCCACACTGACACAGTAAACGACCTCTCCCTTTCTGCTGCTGTGCCACTCCCTTATCTATTTTGCCTCTCCCTCTGTCCCTTTGGTGAAATTAAAAATAATGAGTTGTTCTGATAAAGCAAATATGGTCATGATATATCTGTAACCAATAGGCACAGATTTTAGATTTTGGCGGAAGGCAGAGTATCCTGATGTGTGTAATATTCCTTTCTTCTACTGTGCGATTTTATACTCTGGCAGATGTTCCCTGAAAGTCTGGTAGAAACAAATTTAGAAGCATCTTCAAAATGGAACAGGATCAATGTGTGGAAAAAAGAAACAAAAGAAAGAGTTATGAGGAAGAGAAAGCTGATGAATAATCAGACGTTTTTTTTAGAGAAGCATTGGGCCAAATGCCAATGGTTCTGGATTGCCAAAGTCACTCATAATTTTCAGTTTCTCCATTCAAATCTTGTTAATCCTCAGCTTTAAAGAGAGCTGAATCTGGTTCTATGGCCTCTCAACTTATTAAGGCACATCTCCTTTCCATCTCTTACAAGGTCACGCAATTCTTCTAAATTGCAATAGTGCAATACCTGTTTTAAAATAAAACTTGTGGAACTACCTTTTGAATTCAATGATTTTGAGCATCAAGCCAAAAAACTGGTCACAGCCCATCCTGACAGTGCACATGACGTTAGTGATTACAGACCTGGCAAGTTAATGTGAAAATGTGCATGGAAACTGAATTATTTTTAAATGCTATTAAAATCAAAACATATTGTGTAATGCTTGTCACTTGGAGAACACTGATCATATGGATAGATTAAATAAGTGAGCAGTAGTTTGGTTTGAGACTGCCCATTACAGAGAATGGAGCAAAACATGATATGTTTCAACAAACAGAGAATGATAGAGGAACTCAGAAAGTCAGGCAGCATCCATGGAAGAGAATAAACAGTCGATGTTTCGGCCCGAGGTTCTTCATTAGGACTGGAAGGAAGGAGGCAGCAGCCAGCATACGAAGGTGAGGGAAGGCAAAGAGTACAAACTGGCAGGTGATAGGTGGACCAGGTGAGGAGGAAGATGATTGTTGCCTGACTTCCTGAATTCCTCCAGCATTTTGTGTATGTTGCTCATGGTTGTCAGTATCTGCAGAAACTACGGTGTTGACTTTACGATATGTTTGTATTTCTTTCTTCGTGGTTTCAGTTTTGGTAAATGCAAAAGTTTGAAGTGAAATGTGGCAGATTGATTTCTCACGCATTTGTCCGCAGCAGAAAACTATCCCTCATTGGTCAATAATTTTGATGTGCAATACAGTGCAGAATAATCATGCTGATTAGGACGCAGCAGAGAAGCTGGTGGAGTTTTCCTTATAAAGTCAGGTCAGGTCAAGTTTATTGTCATTTAACTCTATACAGTACGTGTATACCGTCGTATACCATCAAACAAGACATTTCTCTGAACCAAAGTGTAAAGCATGGTGGGGTATTCATAAGTCACATAATTTACAAAAGTAAGGATGATATCTAAAGCTGGATTACACATAAGTAAACAAACTAAAGTGCATAACTCAAATATTGTAAGGTACAGAACAAAGAACTGATGATATCTTGAATGCAATGCGGCAGGGAGTTCAGAAGCCTAATGGCCTGAGGGAGGAAACTGTTTCTCATCCTAACCGTACTTGTTTTTATATACCTGAGTCTCCTGCCTGATAGCAGAAAGTCGAAGAGGATTCTGGATGGATGGGTGGGATCATTAATAGTACTAAAGGCCCTGTGTATGCAGCACTCCTGATAAATGTCCCCGATGGACTGGATGGAGACCCCTATGTTCTCACAGTCCTTTGTAGGGACTTCCAGTCTAATGCATGGCTGTTCCTATCTCAGACAGAGATGAAACTTGTCAGGACGCTCTCAATAGTGCTCCTATAAAATTCAGTTAAGATGGATGGGGGGGGGGGGCGGTGGGGAGAGGTGAGCTTCTCTTCCCTCAATCTCCTTAGGAGGTGGAGACACTACTGTGCCTTCTTTGTATATTGAAGGGGGTTAAGGGAAGATTTGATAGTGATGTTCTAAATCAAGAAAGCTTTTGATAAAGTAATGAAGGATAAACTCAAATTTATGGAATACTAATTTTGCTCAGTTGATATATAGACTGCCTCCAACTAATGGGCAAAGGCCACACATTTAAGGTTATTGACAAGGTAACTAGAGATACGACAGAATAAAAAAGTACACTGTGAATTAGTATGATCTGGAATGCTCTGCCAGGTGGATTTAATTGAAAAGTTAAAAGGAAATTGGATAAGTAGAGAAGAAAAACTGGCAGCTCAAAAGTTATGGAGCTAATTGGATAGTGTCTTCAATTAACCAACACCAACGAAAGAGGACAATGGCTTTTTTTCTGTGTTGTAGTAATTTTCTATGTAGGGATAAGTGATATTATTCTGCAACTCATATAACCATATATCAATTACAGCACAGAAACAGGCCATCTCGGCCCTTCTAGTCCATGCAGAACACTAACTCTCACCTAGTCCCACCAACCTGCACTCAGTGCATAACCCTCCATTCCTTTCCTGTCCATATACCTATCCAATTTTTTTAAAATGACAAAATCGAACCTACCTCTACCACTTCTACTGGAAGCTCATTCCACACAGCTACCACTCTCTGAGTAAAGAAGTTCCCCCTCGTGTTACCCCTAAACTTTTGCCCCCTAACTCTCAACTCATGTCCTCTTGTTTGAACCTCCCCTACTCTCAATGGAAAAAGCCTACCCACGTCAACTCTGTCTATCCCCCTCATAATTTTAAATACCTCTATCAAGTCCCCCCCTCAACCTTCTACGCTCCAAAGAATAAAGACCTAACTTGTTCAACCTTTCCCTGTAACTTAGGTGCTGAAACCCAGGTAACATTCTAGCAAATCTTCTCTGTACTCTCTCTATTTTGTTGACATCTTTCCTATAATTTGGTGACCAGAACTGTACACAATACTCCAAAATTGGCCTCACCAATGCCTTGTACAGTTTTAACATTACATCCCAACTCCTATAATCAATGCTCTGATTAAGCTTTCTTCACCACCCTATCCACATGAGATTCCACCTTCTTGCCTACCACCTTGTTTGTTTAAGATACTTGGACAACCTGGTCAATCAACTCTTACTCTGAAGTATTCAGCATTGACAGTGAGTGCAGAAAATTTTAAAACATTCCTGTCTTCAACAACCAAATGCTTAGTTTTCAGGCATGTAATGATTATGTTATGCATGGACTAGCAATGCAGTTAATCAGAGATCATTGACAATTCCAACACTTAGAGACCTGGGACAAAAGATTCATGGTGGGTCAAACTGAATGCAGTTCAAGCCACCACCTTATTCTCAGTCACTCTCTTACCAAGTCAGCACTAATCTTGTCTGAATGCTTAGATCCAAACATGCTGGGCTTCCAAATTTCAAAGTGGCCTATCGAGGTATAGCTTAGCCTCAACAGTGACCAAACTTTAGCCTGTTTATAATAGAGGCTCTGTCCCCAGAACATTGTGGTAGCTTCTGAGAGGAGGCCAGGCTGGAGACAAGTCTTCACCCCTCTGAGACTTTCTAACACTCTAATGGCTCAGATAATCAAAAGTCATTTAGAAACTTTCTAATTGCTTTAATTAATAAGAAAACATTTTAAATGATTAAATAACAATTTTTATTAAAATACTAAAAACTAATTTACAACATTAAAATAAAGTAAAATAAGTAACGGATCGCTAAACGTACCATTTGCTTGCTAATCTCCTGCCTGAGCATCTTACACACAGCTAATCCCAGACTCATGGTGAAGCTGTATAAATCCAGAACAGAGTTACCTCTGAGCAGCTGAATACCAAAAGCTCCCTTTGAATAGTCAGCGCAGTGTGGCCCAATCGCTTATTATTGTGTTTGCATTTGAAATTTTAAATACAGTCACAGAGATGGATCCATTTTAAATACTTACTTAAGTTTAATTAGAGGAAGCAAGTCTTAAAAAGTAACAAATATTTTGACACAAACAAATAATCAGCTAATGGAGCAACAAAAACTTTCAGCTAAATTTAAAGATATTTGGCAGAGTAAGAAACTGGTGGGGAAAATGAACTAATAAGGATGAAGATTAACCATGTTAGTTACAACTGAGTGGACTGCTTAATATTTCAGTTCACCTAACCTATGAAATAACTTGTTCATAGCAAGTCAGGGTGCAGAGTATCTTATCCCTGAACAGTCATCCCTTCCACTCATAACTCCCCCTTACTTGCAAGACGTTCATTATATAAATAATCTAGTTTACATTCTGTAGATTCTAATATCACAGCCCTCTGAATTTCAATGAATATCATCCATGCAATGCTGCATAGTATAAGATTATTAAGTAACTGAAACCACACTATATTAAATTTGAATAGAACAAGGCTAATGGTATGTTAAATCACACATGCTCCAAGTGACAGTGAATATTGCAACTGGATGAAAAGTGAGAGCACTGTGGAAATAGGATGTGGTTTGATTTTGATAATAATGATGTTTCAGTATGTTTAATGAAACAGTGGACTGAGGGCAGATTAAAGCATGAAACAAAACCAATGACTTCAATCAGGCTGATTTACCTAACCTGGTATCCAAACACTCTAAATGTTCTTTATCATGGTCATTTTAAGAATGTGGACTCTGCCACATTGTAGCATTTGCTGTCTTCTTCACTTGAATCATTAAACAGTCATACAATATGTATTGCAAAAACATTAGACAATGCATGTTATCTATAGATACTCATAAAGTAACAAAGCTGTTACTGTGATTTACTGAAGGCGCAGCATCAGAAAGACAAGTGTAGATAAAAATGTCTGTCTATAAATTTTCTAAATGTAAGGAACAAATTTATTTCAATTTGGTCTAAAGAATATGACTAAAGAGTGATCTTGAAATGCAAACGCACTGGGCGTCAAATTGTCGTGGGTTCACAAGGTATTTAGATCGTCAGGTCTGGAGGCAGCAAAGGCATTGGTGAAAGTATGTGAACTGATGGATTGAAGCATGCAGAAGTGGATGATATCATGGAAGTAAATTGGGATGCCTTTCAAATGGGAGGGGATATGAAGTTAAAAGCTCAAAGGTCACCTAAGCTGCTTAACTTTCATGCACACTGGTTCAGCCTGAGACAATGGCACAGGAATCATTAGCAAGAATCCTGAGAATGTTGTAGGTAAATTTAATCAAGCCTCATTCCTGACTGTGCCAGAGGACAAAAAAATATTGATTCCGAAGATCCAAACGTAACCTGTGTAAAGGACGGGAACAGGTCTAGCACTTAATAAACTTTGGAGTGGAAAGGGGGATTTGAGATGAATCTGGAATTTGCAGGAAGGAATTTTTTTTTACACAAGAGAGGATTTTTTTTACCAAAAGAAATTAATTTTTTACCATGTTAGCAAGGTAAGGATGCCAGATGATCAACAGCCTAAAAAGAATGGGTGAGGAACAAAGAAGACACAGTATTAGGGCTAGGACAAAGAGGAGAAAACTTGCTTGAATTTGCAAGTGCAAAGAAAGGAAGCTGCGGAGCATCCTAAACAGATGGACTCCATTTTAGAGCTGCAGTCTGGCAACTTGTGAGTGAAGGTGAGTGCCGGAAGCTTTGCAGAGACTCGTGTGAGATGTTGGGATGTGGAAGTAAGAAGCGGAGAGACTTTCCAGCACTCCAAGGTGGTCCTGGCAGAGTGGGTAGGAGGCCTAAACAGTGAGATGCCTGAAGGTGCTTGATACGGTGCAGCCAAATTTTGGATGGATAAGTAATTGAGATGTATATTCGAAGAGCTAAGTTGAAGATAATTCAAGCATGATAAAGTGACATCTGTGGGAATGGAACTAGTTTCATTATGACAGACTGCAGAAGAAAACAAAGGTCATATTTTAACATCGGTTTTATTAAAATAAAATTAAAGGAAACAATCTATGAAAAGTTCAAACATACAGCTCTATTGAATAGAATAAAATGCACTTTATGGGGCATTTTCTTTCTCGAAAAAGATAGAGGTTATTTGGCAACTGTTTTTTTTTCTTAAATTAAAATGTAAACAGAAAAGGCTGCTAAGCCTGTTAATCAAAAATGTATGAAATGTTTAACAATTCTTATTTTCCACTTTGTGCTCACGGATTATTTATTTAAGCTTTGCATTGATAGTCCAGTAGTGTGAAACAGAATCTTTGAGCTGAATGTGGTAAAGCGACAGATGACTATAACCTGTTTAACAAAGGAAAAAGAAAATAATAGTGGTTTGTAGCATAATGTAGGTATAGTTACTAAATGGTAACAATCAATACAATAAGGTTGATCTGAGCAGGCAGTCAAGCCGGGGCTTGTTCTGAGTATTTGGGTGAGGTTGAATTATCCCATTCTTTTCACTTGTGTTTTTCTGTGATCTACCAGTCAAGTATGTGATTGGATTTCATCTCAACAAAACCTTAAATTACACACCTATTGTGTCTCAGCTAAGCCCAGTTTCACAGCAGTGGAGAAGGTTCCTGACTGTTCTTTTGGATGCTCTTCGATCTGTCCCCTGCTATCATACCCAGGTTGTCGAATGAATAATAGGATTAGAAACCCTCATCTACGAAATGCTGTAATTGTCACATTTGGTGGGCTGACAAAAGCAATAGGTGATGGATAGGTACTGCACAATAGAAGGACATGTGTTCAGTTTGCACGGACCAACGAAACTTCACCAACAATAGAATTGAATGGAGTCTGACTGTTCTTAAATTGACAAACAATTTCAAGGTAAATTTCAAGCATTCTAATTACATCCCAGAGCACAGTCTCTCAGGAATCAAACATAACAAGTAATATTTGTCTCACAGCTTCGCTTGTTTCAGTTTGCTACAGATGCTGCACATCAGCTTCTTTCCAGTGGCCTTTCACACCATCACTTCAAAAATGCTTCAGACTGCTCCACAGATGTTTTGCTGTGTGCCAGCGATCAGCTTCCCCCTTGGTTTGTTAGTGCTTGATTTTAATTATAAGTGTGCACATCACATATTGTGAAAGGCGTTAGCCCTGACCACCATATACAAAAGGACATTTAACAGGGAAGGCAGCTGATGACCCTTCCTGCTCCTTCGTCCCCAGCATCTCTTTCAGCTATTAACACTTGAAGTGTGCACCCTCTCAGTACCAGCTGTATGTGTTGTGCATCCATTGCTGCAATATCTACCACGGATGCATACTAAGCAACTGCTGGTGGGAATTCAATCTTTTATTTTGTACTTTTCCTCATGCTCAGCTTGGCCACTGACTTCTTGAATTTTCATCTAATCCACTTAAAACATGTGAAACCTATTCAAACTGTATTAGCTATCCCCACTGGTAAAGCTGTGTACATTGCTCTAAGAATGGACACCAGACGACCCCTTTATTTCACCTGACAGCTCCCTTGTCAATTCCGCATCCAGTTCGAGGAATACATTGGAAACCTGGTCAGCATGTACAAACGATAATGCTGCAGGGCCATTTTCCTCAAGAATGTGTTGTCATCACATCACATCCCCAGTGCAGGGCTGCACTGAGCCCTGTTTTGTTTATTTCCAATGAATAAACATCTTTGTCCTCTTTTCTTCTAAGCCTCGATTTAACAAATTTTAAATACCATAGGACAAATGCATGTCAATTCATGCAGAGAATGTTATCCACCACCAGATTTGGGTCATAAATGTTGAACTAGTGACTTTGACAGCATTTCTATCAATGTTTAAAACTGTCCATTTATATCAGTGTGATTATATCATTTCACAGACAAAACATTTTGGTGGAGGAAGGTGGGGAAGTAGACAAGGTTCTCATAATGATTATAACTATGTAAAACTGCATCCAAAATTGTAATAACTATGAGTAACATTTTCTTTTTTGTAAAATTTCCATTCAAACTTATTCATGTCACCAAACATGAAACCTGCCACGAACTAGCTTAATTGGGAAGCAGCCTCGCACACAAATCTTTTATTTTAAAAATATTTGATCAAAAAAACTATACTTGATTATTTTCAGAGTAGTAATTTGGTGCACTTTGAACAATTCAGTAGAAAATGGCTTTATCGCAAGAAAGAATAATTGTTAATCACTGAGGCTAGACCTTTGTAAGTAACCTGATTTTAATTATGCGATGTAAGATATGCTCCTTCTGTTGTGTAATGGAGTCAGATCCATCATTATTATGTAAAATCTCTGTTGCTGGTTCCACTTACATTTGTGTGATACCTGATACACATGCAATACAAAGAACAACAATAAAAGGTGTTAGTGAAATAAATCTACATTAATTTTTCTCACAATATCAAATAAAATCTTACTTCATTGCTGTTCTATATGGCAAACGGAACAGCTAGTTTGGAACCTTTGTTCTTGTCCTGTACTCAGGTGGATTTACTGAAGGCAAGAATTGAATTCAAACTACAAGGTATGACCAGATATTCACCGAACCTAACAATGAATTGCTGGCTCTTGTGTTTCCCCTCGGATTAAACCTTTACCATCTACAAAATATGACAAGTTAAAACACTGTTGTTCATTGCCCACATATAAACTGGGTATTTTTTTTTATCATTCTAGGCATCATAAGCAAGAGCGGAATGTATCACAAATGCCCTTGAACTGAATAGCTTGCTGTGGTATTTCAGAGGCACGTACAAGTCAGCCACGTTATGTAGCTCTGGGTTCCTAAGTGGGCACGTTGCCTTCCCTAAAGGACACGTGAACCAGATGGCTTTTTATGACTTTCCAGTACTGTCATGATCACCACTACTAATGCTAGATATATATTCCAGATTATTTAATTAACTAAATGAAAATTCCCCAGCAGTTATGAAGGGATTTAAATTCTCCAGATAATTTGTTAAGTCATGTTCAGACCAATAGCTAAGTTTTTTTCAGGGCATATATTTTATTTGACAGTATCCCCTATTACTGCATATCTCAACATATTCAACAGGGTGTGGACTGCAAGGTAATATGGAGCAGTAAAGTTTAGGTCTGTTCACATTCAATTCCTTGTTGGTATAAATGGGAAGATTGCAAATATTTCATTCTATGTGAACTCCAAATCAGTGTGACACTATCACCGCCCTTCAGTTTAAAGAATGCATGTTTCAAAATCCTGTTGTTTTCAGCTACACTTTTTCGTTTCATCATTAACTTACACTCAGTGGCCACTTTATTGGGCAAGCCTTGGAAACCAGAGTTGTCTTCTGATGCTGTAACCCATCCTCTTCCAGGTTCAACATATTGTGCATTCAGAAATGCTCTTTTGCACATCACTGTTGTAACACATGGCTACTTGAGTTACTCTTGCTTTCTCCACAGCTTGAACCAGTCTGGCCATTCTCCTCTGAGCTCTCTCATTAAAAGGCATTTTCACTCACAGAACTGTCGCTTGCTGAATGCTCTTTTTTGTTCTTTGCACCATTCTCTGTAATTTCTAGAGACTGTTACGTGTGAAAATCCCAGGAGATCAGCAGTTTGGGATACTCAAACCACCCCATCTGGCACAAACAATCATTCCACAGCCAAAGTCACTTAGATCACATTTTTTCATCATTCTGATGTTTGATCTGAGCAACAACTGAACCTCTTGACCATGTCTGCATGCTTTTATGCATTGAGATGCTGCCACATGATTGGCTAATTAGATATTTGCATTAATAAGCAGGTGTACAGGTGTACCTAATACAGCACCCACTGAGAGTATTTTCCACCTTCCTTTTCAATCAGATAGCAATGAAAAGTGGCTCTGGATTCTGTTCAAATCTAGTGCATTTGGTCAACATCTCCTGCCAGAAATGGTGAATTTAACAGTGCAGTAGTTTTAATGGCATTTTCAGCTTTTTATAAAGTTCACAGTTAAAATGAAATTATTTTTCTTGCTCAGCTTTAATAGAATTCATATTTGAAATGAAATATAATAACGTTTGCAAACATTTTAGGAAATTGTCAGCACTGTCTAAAATTATAATCAACCAAAGCTTGTAATCTAGTACAAGCTAACATTGTGATGATTTTAACAATAATATCTGGAAATATAACAAATGTTGTTCATCTAGGAATACGCTGCATTCTTTACTTTAACTTGTCTTGCTCATTATGTTAATTTCCTCAGTGCAATAAACAGCCTCTTGCCAAAAATTGACCTCATTTGAACTTCTGTTCTAAGCAGAAAATAAATTACCCATACAACAAGTTGCTGGTAAAAGCGAGTTTGTGCTTCATAGAGAGATGTAAAGATTTTTAAATCAGATCAAGGCTATTCACATGCATTTCACATTCTCTGGTCTGGTTGGATACATCCAAGGCTTTTAAGCCTTTCATTCACTTAATTCATCTATTCATAATAACGTTATTAGGTGCAGTTTAGTAAGTCCCATCTAGTTTGAAAATATCTCAGTGAGTTCCCAATGCACTTTCCAGTTCCTCACGTGCAATTTTAGTTGTTTTATGTGGGAGTAAAGTAACTTCCAACCGCAATGACTGTATCTTCACAGGCTCCAAATGACGATGGCTGATGAAGTAAGTTTGTTGCTTGCAAGCACAGCTGTGCAGTGGGTTTGATTCCCAGCCTAGCTGACATGCTAATCTTCCCACATATGTGATGTGTTTCAGATGTGCTGTCAAATCTTCACATTTATCTTCATTTCTAAGCTTCCCTCTATTTTAGCTTCTCCACCACACCTCTTATCTGCTCCACATACTTTGGCCAGAATTTTAGCATGTTGTCTTCATTCTGAATAATGCATAAAATCAGTCAAAGTATACCTCTGTATTTTCTTTCCAGCCTTTGCCTCATGCACCCAGCACATACAGTAGATGCAATCACAAAGCAGGCATGCCAGCATTTTTACTTTCTTAGAAGGTTAAGGAGATTCAGCATGTCACTGAACACACTACAAACTTCTACAGGTTCTACCTGCTACTTGCCACCCCTTTCTCTCAATTCCTCCATCCCCGCCACATCTGTTCTCGGGATGAGGCTTTTCATTCTAGAATGAAGGAGATGTCCTCCTTTTTCAAAGAAAGGGGCTTCCCTTCCTCCACCATCAACACTGCCCTCAACCTCATTTCTTCCATTTCATGCACATCTGCTCCTACCCCATCCTCCTCCCACCCTACCAGGGATAGGGTTCCTCTTGTACTCACCTACCACCCCACCAGCCTCTGTGTCCAACACGAAATTCTCTGAAACTTCTGCCACCTCCAAGTGGATCCCACCGCCAAGCACATCTTTTCCTCCCCCCCCCCCCCCACTTTCTGCTTTCTGCAGGGATCACACCCTACACGACTCCCTTGTCCATTCGTCCCTCCCCACCAATCTCCCTCCTGGCACTTATCCTTGCAGACAGAACAAGTGCTACACCTGCCCCTACATCTCCTCCCTCACTACCATTCAGGGCCCCAAACAGTCCTTCCAGGTGAGGTGACACTTCACCTGTGAGTCTGTCGGGGTAATGTACTGTGTTTGGTGCTTCCGGTGAAGCTTCTTGTATATTGCTGAGACCAGATGTAGATTGGGAGACCACTTTGCCGAGCATCTGCAGTCCATTTGCCGAACAAGCGTGATCTCCCAGTGGCCACCCATTTTAATTCCACTTCCCATTCCTATTCCAATACGTCTATCCATGGCCTCCTCCACTGTCATGATAAGGCCACACTTAGGTTGGAGGAACAACACCTTATATTCCGTTTGGGTAGTCTCCAACCTGATGGCACGAACAGCGATTTCTCAAACTTCTGGTGATGCTTCCCCCCCTCCCCCCCCCACCATTTCCCATCCCCTTGTCCCTCTTTTATGTTATCTCTTTGCCTGCCCATCGGCTCCCTCTGATCCTCTGCCCCCACCCTTTTTTCTTTTATCCATGGACTTCTGTCTCTTTCACCAATCAACTTCCTAGCTCTTTGTTTCATCCCTCCCCCTCCAAATTTCACCTATCACCTGGTGTTTCTCTCTCCCCTCCCCCCACCTTTCAAATCTACTCCTCAGCTTCTTTTCCTCCAGTCCTGCTAAAGGGTTTCGGCCCAAAACATCAACTGTGCTTTTTTCCATAGATGCTGCCTGGCCTGCTGAGTTCCTCCAGCATTTTGTGTGTGTTGCTCGCATTTCCAGCATCTGCAGATTTTAAAAACGCCAACACGAGGAAATCTGCAGATGCTGGAAATTCAAGCAACACACACAAAATGCTGGTTGAACGCAGCAAGCTAGGCAGCATCTGTAGGAAGAAGTAGAGTCGACGTTTCAGGCCGAGACCCTTCGTCAGGACTAACTGAAAGAAAAGATAGTAACTATCTTTTCCTTACTATCTTTTCTTTCAGTTAGTCCTGATGAAGGGTCTCGGCCTGAAACGTTGACTGTACTTCTTCCTATAGATGCTGCCTGGCCTGCTGTGTTCCATCAGCATTTTATCTGCAGATTTTCTCTTGTTTGTAACTTCTACAGGTGTACTTTTGAAAATATCTTGACTGGTTGCATCATGTGCACTTTGAATCTGCAGGAACATATGCTGCAGGGAGTAGTGGATTCAGCCCAGTGCATCACTGGCACATCGCTCTCTGCCATTGGTAATACAGCAGTAATGCAACATTCATCAAAGATCAGCACCATCCACCTTCTCACAGCTACCATGAGGCGGGGGGCGCAGAGACCTGAAATTCCACACCACCTGATTCAGAGACAACAACCTCCTTTCAACCATTCCGTCCTTGAACCAATCTGCACAACCATAATCACTCCCTCAGCACAGCAACAGCATCACCACTCTGGCCACTTTGCACTACAATGAATAGTTTGTTTTGCTTTAATTGTGTTCTTTGTATAATTGATCTTGTTAATTTATGTTTGTATTGTGAAGCTATGCGCCAATGATGCTGCTAAAAATACATTTTTCATTGCACCTGTGAATATGGGTACTCGTGCATATGACAATAAATTCAACTTTGACTTTGAATTTATCACTGTACTTCTGTTTAATGCCTCTCCTTGAACATACTATATAGTTACAGAAGCACAGTTCTGTGCCCTGCTGCTCACCAGAACTCCTGCTCCAGTTCTTCATTGGCTGCTTTTGTACTGGTCCTGTTTAGTTTAGCTTCTGAAAACTTACTCCATTGGCTTCCTTATCTTAGAAGTGGATTTTTAAAAAAAGCTGAATCAAAGTTCAAAGTTCAAAGTAAGATTTATTATCAGAGTACATGCATGTCACCACATACAACCCTGGGATTCTTTTTCCTGTGGGCAGATCTATAGAACGATGGATCAATGGACAACAAAACTGTGCAAATGCAAATATAAATAAATAGCAATAAATAACAAGCATGAAGTAACAAGATAAAGAGTCCTTAAAGTGAAGACCATCGGTTGTGAGAACACAAGAAATAGAATGAGCGTAGTTATCCCCTTTAGTTCAAGAGCCTGATGGCTGAGGGGTAGTAATTATTCTTGAACCTGCTGGTGCGAGTCCTGAGGCTCTGGTACCTTCTACCTGATGGCAGCACCGATAAAAGATCATGTCCTCGGTGACGAGGATCTTTGATCATGGATGCTGCTTTCCTACGGCAACATTTTATGTAGATGTACTCAATGGTTGGGAGGTTTTTTCCCGTGATGTACTGGACCGAATCCATTACTTTTTGTAGGATTTTCCACTCAAAGACATTGGTGTTCCCCAGTCTCACTCTCTCTTTTTTTTCTCTCTCTCTCTCTTTTTCACTCTCCCAGCTAAATTTTCAGACAGAGAAGTTATGAGGGAAGGGGGCAGACATGCTATGACAAAAATTGGCTGAACAATGTGAAGGCCTTGGAATTTAAGCCAAAATGGTACCAAGGTAAAAGTACTTAGACTTTTTAGGCACCTATTGGCTACTCTTCATCTATTTTTTCCCAGGAAACACATTTTTTTCCATGCTGATTGTAGACAGAAAGAGCAACTCTTTTGAAATTTCACTTTCCAAAACAAGAATCGCTTTAGGATTTCTTGTTGTTTAAAGTGGTGCTAAGTGCTGCTACAACATTGACACTTACTGTGGCATGACAATAAAACCTTTCAAAGCTCTTTTTTTGGGCAAGTTAGACATTCAGTACTTCCTCAATGCACCTAAGATCACAAACACCAAATTACTGAGAACAATGCAACGATGCCATATTTTCCATAAAGGAAAATACACCATCCATTCCTTTCTCATTAAATCACTTCAGGGTTTAATTTGCAGCTTTGAAATTTGAACAGCGCTACAATAGTCAGAGTGTCTCTTAATTAATTGAACAGTATACAAAATAGACCACAGGCTCCAAATGGCTGTCTAAACACGCTGTAGCTATTATGCAAAGCTGTTGTTTTTCCACTACCAAGTTTTCTTCTGCTTTCTCTCTCAAAGCTGGGATATTTATCTTTCAAGTAGCATTGGAATATGATTCCACAAGCAAATGACCTAAATCACCATCCTGCCTAGAAATGCAAAACTACATCCTAACATTAGTGGTTTTGGGAGACGAACAGAAAAGTAGGAAAATGCTCCAATTTAAAACATGGATATTTTCCAGTTTTCTCCTCTACATTTTGTCTAAAACCACCAACGGAACCTAAGAAACATAGCACTAAAAATACGAGTAAATTATATCCTTTTGACACGACTTTAGACATATATCTTGAGTCACTGATTACAGATACATTTTTAATCTGTTGTAGATTAACCTTATGTAAGAATGTTACCGGTTACATAAGCAGTAGTTTGTGTAAGTTGTGGAAAATTGTTTCGAAGAACCTCTGGAAAGGATCCATTTTCTTCAAATGAACCATGACTTTTATGTTGTCTGTAATTATTACAAACATACCTACAGATATTTACGTAAGAATTACGTTTCTATTCACTGGCATTATGCATTACTGAGGCTACAAGCGGCTTTGAGAGGCACTGGACATCACAATAACAGAGAACAGCCAACAGCAGACCCACAATTCTTTTTCAATCTGCGCACTATAATGGTAAACAACTAAATTATAGTGAGCCAAAGACATTGCAGAGCCACTAAAATATGCTGTTGGACTAAGTTCCTCCTGTTGTGGTGAACAAAATTCCTTGCTTGTGAGGCTGCAGCTAGTTTACAATTGAGTCTACATGCAGCCGTTCAGAATCAAGAAGGCCGATGGAAATCGCCAGGCCATGGCAAAATGGGCTGTAGCATTAGATTTACAGTACCAGCCACAGATGTGCAAAAATGTTGAATAATTGGGAGACTGTGGGCAAACAACATTACTGGAAGCACACACTTAACAGGTCTCCCAACCAGTTGCCAAGTTTCCACCTAATTGTGATGTATATTCCCTCTTTTATTTAATGGCGTTCCTGGCTTTCCAGCATTTCTCCCGGACAGGAGTGCTACTGCCAAATTATAAGGAAAGTAAGAACATAGTGGCTACATGTTTCTGTGGTAAATAAAATAGGGAAAAAATAACCTGTGGAAATAATTTCCAAAGGCTGGAACAGAACTAGTTTAATAGATGTGAAATAAGGACAATTTAGTTAATTCATGTAATGTGCTTGAATATTCCAGTAAGCTTTGGACTAGATAGATCATTTTGAAGTAATTTATTAGCGTGCATAATGCTGCTGAATTGACTTCTCCAAATTTGGCAGCACAACACAGTACTTCAGTAATCGAGCTAGCATACTCAGCAAACATGGTGGCATTTAGCCGCAGTGCTTGTTGAATTAGAGTCTGAGGCATCGACATAAGCACTGCTGCAACAGGGAGAGAAAAGCAAACAACACAGATGGTGAGCTGATCCCACTGCTCTGTACGGGTCAGACAAGCTCCTAGTACCATTACCGGAATTTATTTGCTTTATTTAGAGATACAGTACAGGAACAGGCTCTTGTGGCCCAACGAACCTGTGCTACCCAGTTACATCCATGTGACCAAGTAACCTCCTAACCTGCACGTCTTTGGAATGTGGGAGGAAACCAGAGCAGCCAGAGGAAACCCACGCAGTCACGGGGAGAATGTACAAGCGCCTTGCAGACTGCGGCGGGAATTGAACCCGGGTCAGTTGCTCTGTAATAGTGCTACATTATGCAACTGTTCTCGACAAAGACACAAGTTCTTTGAAATATTGACAATAACTGGGGCTCAGTATTAATATCTGAAGATGTATTGGAGTGATTTGGATGATATAGAACCTTCTCCACATTTGAAACGTATTCTTCCATAACATGTAAAAGTAGCTTTAAATTTCCATTCACATTGTTTGAATCACAGGACAGAATTGTCATAGAGTCATAGAGAAGTACAGCACAGAATCAGGCCCTTCTGCCCATCCAGACCATGCTGAAACCATTTAAACAGCTTATTCCCATCGACCTGCACCCGAACCATAGCCCTCCATATCCCTACTATCCATGTACCTACCCAAACTTCTCTTAAAGGTTGATATTAAGCTCACATGCACCACTTGTGCTGGCAGCTCACTCACACTCGGATGACCCTCTGAGTGAAGAAGTTTCCCCTCATGTTCCCATTAAACTTCTCACCTTTCACCCTTAACCCATAATCTCTGGTTGTAGTCCCACCCAATCTCATTGGATAAAGCCTGCTCACACTTACCCTATCTGCACCCATCATAATTTTGTATATATCTATCAAATATCCTCTCAATCTTCTATGTTCTAAAGAATACAGTGCTAACCAATTCAATCTTTGCTTCTAACTCAGATCCTCCTGAACCTGCAACAACCTTGTAAATTTTCTCTGCACTCGTTCAACCTTGTTTACAGCTTTCCTGTAGGTTGGTGACCAAAACTGCACACGAAACTCCAAATTAGGCCTCTCCAACATCTTATACATAAGACCATAACATATAGGAGCAGAATTAGGCCATCTGGTCCATCGAGTCTGCTCCACCATTCAATCATAGCTGATCCTTTTTTTCTATGTCCTCCTCAGCCCCAGTTCCCAGCCTTCTCCCTGTCACCTTTGACGCCATGTCCAATCAAGAACCTACCAATCTCTGCCCTAAATATACCAACGACCTGGCCTCCACAACTGCATGTGGCAACAAATTCCACAAATTCACCACCCTTCGGCCAAAGAAATATCTCTACATCTCAGTTTTAAAAGGGCACCCCTCTATCCTGAGGCTGTGCCCTCTTGTCCTAGCCTCTCCCACCACAGGAAACGTCCTTTCCACACCTACTCTGTCTAGGCCTTTCAATATTCGAAAGTTATCAATGAGATCCCCCCTCATTCTTCTGAATTCCAGTAAGTACAGACCCTGAGCCATCAAACGTTACTCGTATGACAACCTTTTCATTCCTGGGATCATCCTTGTGAACCTCCTCTGGACCCTCTTCAATGCCAGGACATCTTTTCTAAGATAAGGGGTCCAAAACTGTTCACAATACTCAAGGTGAGGCCTTACCAGTGCCTTATAAAGCCTCAGCATCACATCCTTGCTCTTGTATTCTAGATCTCTTGAAGTGAATGCTAACATGGCATTTGCCTTCCTCACCACCAATGCAACCCGCAAGTCAACCTTTAGGGTGTTCTGCACAAGGACTCCCAAGACCCTTTGCATCTCAGATTTTTGGATTTTCTCCCCGTTTAGAAAATAGTCCGCACATTTATTTCTACTACCAAAGTGCATGATCATGCATTTTCCAACATTGTATTTCATTTGCCACTTTCTTGCCCATTCTCCTAATCTGTCTATGTGCTTCTGCAGCCTTCTTGTTTCCTCAACACTACCTGCTCCTCCACCAGTCTTCGTATCATCTGCAAACCTGGCAACAAAGTCATCTGTTCCATCACCTAATTCATTTATATCCAGCATAAAAAAAGTGGTACCAACAGCAACCCCTGCGGAACACCACTAGTCACTGGCAGTCAACCAGAAAAGGATCATTTTTATTCCCACTCGCTGCCTCCTGCCAATGAGCCAGTGTTCTACCAATGTTAGTAACTTTACTGTAATACCACAGGCTCTTAACTTGGTAAGCAGTCTCATGTGTGACACCTTGTCAAAGACCTTCTGAAAGTCCAAATATAAAATATCCACTGCATCCCCTTTACCTATCCTACTTGGTAATCTCCTCAAAGAATTCCCACATGTTTGTCAGGCTGGATTTTCCCTGAAATAAAGCATGCTGACTTTGTACTATTTTGTCCTGTGTCACCAAGTACTCCATCACCTCATCCTTAACAATTGACTCTAACATTTTCCCAACCACTGAGGTCAGGCTAACTGCTCTATAATTTCCTTTCTGTTGCCTTCCTCCTTTCTTAAAGAGTGGAGTGACATTTGCAATTTTCTAGTCCTCTCGAACCATGCAGAGTCCAATGATTTTTGAAAGATCACTTCTAATGCCACCACAATCTCTAACTCTACCACTTTCACAACCCTAGGTTGCAGTTCATCTGGTCCGGATGACTTATGTACCTTTCGGTCCTTTAGCTCTTTGAGCACTTACTCTCTTGCAACTGCACCCACTTCCTTTCCTTCACACACTGCAACATCAGGCATACTGCTAGTGTCTTCCACAGTGAAGACTGAACTAAAATACTCATTTAGTTTATCAGCCATCTCCCTGTCCCCTGTTATTCATTCCCCTCCCTCATTTTCTAGCGGTCCAATATTCACTCACATTTCTCTTTTATTTTTAACATACTTGAAAAAACCTTTACTATCCACTTTGAGATTTTTTGCTAGCTTGCTTTCATATTTCATCTTTTCCCTTTTAGTTTTTTTTAGTTGCTCTCTGTAGGTTTTTAAAACTTCCAAATCCTCTGTCTTCCCACTAATTTTTGCTTTGTTGTATGCCCTTTCTTTCACTTTTACAATAGCTTTGACTTCCCTTGTCAGCCATGGTTGTACTATTTTACCATTTGAGTGTTTCTTCATTTTTGGAATATATACGTCCTGCAACTTCCTCATTTTCCCCAGAAACGCATGCCATTGCTGCTCTACTGACATTCCTGCCAGCAACTCTTTCCAATTTACTTTGGCCAATTCCTCTCTCATACCACTGTAATTTCCCTTACTCCACTGAAATACCGCTACATCAGACTTCACTTCCACCCTATCAAATTTCAAGTTGAACTCAATCATCTTGTGATCTCTGGTTCCTAAGGGTTCTTCTACCTTAAGCTCCCTAATTGTCTCCAGTTCATTACATAAAACCCAATCCAGTATAGCTGATCCCGTAGTAGGCTCAACAACTAACTGCTCTAAAAAGCCATCTCTTAGGCATTCAGCAAACTCACTCACTTCAGATCCATTACCAATCTGATTTTCCCAATCAACCCGTATGTTAAAATCTCCCAGGACTATCATAACATTGCCCTTTTGACCTGCCTTTTCTATTTCCTGTGATCCACCTCCCAGCCACTGTTGGGAGGCCTGTATATAACTGCCATCAATGTCCTTTTACCCTTGCAGTTTCTCAACGCAACCCACAAGGATTCAACATCTTCCGATCCTTTGTCACATCTTTCAACTGATTTGATGCCATTCTTTACCAATAGAGCCACATCACCTCCTCTGCCTACCTTTCTATCGCTCCGATATAATGTGTAACCATGGACATTCAGCTCCCAACTACAACCAACCTTCAGCCACGATTGAGTGATGGTCACAACATCATATCACAACTTCAGTATAACATCCTATCTTCTGTACTCGATACATTGATTTATGAAAGTCAATGTGCCAATACCTTTCTTTATGACCTGTGATGCCACTTTCAACAAATTATGTACCTGTATTCCCAGATCCCTTTGTTCTACCACACTCCTCAGTGCCCTACCGTTGAGGGTGTGAGACCTACCCTGGTTGGTCCTACCAAAGTGAAAAACCTCACTGTTGTCTGCGTAAATTCCATCTGCCATTTTTCAACCCATTTTTCCAGCTGATGCAGATCCCTCTGCAAGCCATGATAACCTTCCTCACTGTCCAGTACACCCCCAATCTTGTCATCCACAAATTCCCCGATCCAGCTGACCACATTAGCATCCAGATCATTAATATAGATGATACACAACAGAGGACCCAGCGCCGAACCCTGCGGCACACCACTGGTCACAGGCCTCCAGTCAGAGAGGCAACCCTCTACCACCATTCTCTGGCTTCTCCCCTTTTTGTCTTGCTTAATATGGCTGTTTCATTTCGTTTGGATTATTGTGGACCTATGAAAATATTAAGTAACTCTATTGGTAAAAGGCAAATGATTTTAACATAGAAATGAGGAAAACTAATAATGTCTTTCTCTGCTCCAAAATACAAAACTGAAAATTAAGAGTATATACAGTTAATTGCAGTATGAGAATCTTCCAATAACAGTATGAGCACTTCCTTATTTTTCATATATACTAGCATTAGAAGTTGAAGTCAGACAGTCACTTAAACCGATTACTCCACTCATTAAGATGTGGGATGGTGCAGCGGCCCCTTTATTGCCTAATAGTGCCCAAAGATTCATCAATATCAGCCTTGAATAAACTCTCAATGAATAAACATTCACAATCCTCCGTGGTAGAGAACTCAACACATTTACAAGCCACCAGATAAAGACATGTAGCGTAACACACACAAATTGCTGGAGGAACTCAACAGGTCAGGCAGCATCTATGGAGAATCAAATGATCAAGACGTCCTCATAAAGGATATCGGCCCGAAACATGGGCTCTTTATTCCTTTCTGTAGATGCCACCTGACCCTTTGTGTTTCTCCAGCATTTTGTCTGTGTTACTCTGGATTTCCAACATCTGCAGAATCTCTTCTGTTTCTACAAGGAAATGTATCCTCAACCCCACATCGCCAACCCTCTATTCTGAGACTATGTTCCCTAGAACTGGACCTTCCACTGAGAGGATGCAGTCTCACTGCTTCCAAGCTATCAATTCCTCTTGGATATTTCTATGTTTCAATGCACACACTCCTCATTCTTCTAATCTCCAGTGAATATAGACCAGCTTCCTCTCCTCAATTATTCTTTATCAGACAATTCTGCACTCTATAAATCAATCCTGTAAACCTATGCTGCTGCACATAATTATATTAAATTACAATATGATAACTGTGTTATATTATAACACAATTCTGCTGTAGATCTGGAAGTCAAATGAACAAAAAGCCTAAAGTGCAGTCTGATGTAAAAATTGAAAAGCTTCATAATGTACAAGTAATTATAGGTTTTTACATTTTTCATTGTTTGTCACACTTGTGCCTCTCTTCAACACACAATAATATGGCCATTTTCAGATGAGTATAATATGATTATAGAAAACAAAGAAACATAGAAAATCTACAGCACAATACAAGCTCTTCGGCCCACAATGTTGTGCCGAACATGTACTTACTTTAGAAATTACCTAGGGTTACCCATAGCCCTCTATTTTTCTAAGTTCCATGTACCTATCCAAGAGTCTCTTAAAATACCTTATTGTATCTGCCTCCACCACCATCACCAGCAGCCCATTCCATGCACCCATCACTTTCTGCTTAAAAAACTTATCCCTGACATCTCCTCTGTACCTGTTTCCAAGCAGCTTAAAACTCTGCCCTCTCGTGTTAGCCATTTCAGCTCTGGGAAAGAGCCTCTGACTATCCACACGATCAATGCCTCTCTTTCTTTTCCAATGTTTTTATTAATTTACATGTAAGAATACAGAGTACAAGAAAAAAATATGTACATCAATACACTATACTAAATCACATATAAAGACTCCTTACCCTAATTCATACAGGTTAATTAATTTGTAACATTGAAGTATAGTAATTTTATTATATAAAAAAATCTAACCCACTACCAAGACCGGAGCTGATTAGTAAAGAAAAAACGGAAAAAGAATATTAGTCATCATCTGTGCTTTAACAGCAAATCAAAGGTTTTGAAAATAATTCAGAAAAGGTCTTGACTAGATTCAGAGATTGAACATTGAATCTTCTCTAAATTTAAACATGACATCACATCACGTAACCATTGGGCGTGAATAGGAGGGGCCGCATCTTTCCATTTAAGCAAGAGCGTCCTTCTGGCCATAAGAGAAATAAAAGCCAAATTGTGCAAGTCAGATGACTCCAAGATAATATCCTTTCCTCCAACAATACCAAATAAAGCGGTCAAAGGATTAGGCTTAAAGTTTACTTTGAAAAGTATTGAGAAAGTTTGAAATACTTCCTTCCAATATTTTCCAAGACTTGGACATGTCCAAAACATATGAATGAGTGAAGCTTCTCCAGTATTACATTTATCACAATACGGAGATATATCTAAATAAAAGTGAGACAACTTATCCTTGGTCATATGGGCCCTTTGCACCAATTTAAATTGTAGGAGAGAGTGGCGGGCACATAACGATGAAGTGTTAACCAATTTAAAAATTTGTTTCCAAATTTCCTCAGAAATTGAAGTCTGTAAATCTTGTTCCCATTGATTTTTCATTTTATCTAAAGCAGGGGTTCCCAACCTTTTTAATGCCATGGACCTCCACCAATAACCAAGGGGTGCGTGGACACCAGGTTGGGAACCCCTGATCTAAAAGAACACTTCTCATTCCCAACAGCATATTATAAGTATTAGATATAGATCCATTATAAAAAGGTTTCAAATTAAAAATTACATCTAGGAGATTCTTACCAGGACTTTGAAGAAATGTACTTATTTGAGACCGTAAAAAATCTCTTATTTGTAGGTATCGAAAAAAATGAGTTTTGGGTAAACTATACTTAGTTGACAGTTGTTCAAATGAAAAGAGACTTCCCTCTACAAACAAGTCTTGAAAGCATTTAATACCTATTCTAGCCCATTCTTTAAAAGCCACATCAATCATAGAGGGTTTTAAAATATAATTAGAAAAAATGGGACTCGAAAGAGAAAATCTCAATAAGCCACAGTACTTTTGGAATTGTATCCAAATTCTCATAGTGTGTTTAACTACCAGATTATCAGTTAACTTACTCAGAGACAAAGGAAGTGAGGATCCAAGAAGAGAAATAATAGAAACTTTATTAACAGAGTTAGCTTCTCAAAAAACCCACATGGGGCAATCTTCATGATTAATGTAATATAACCAAAATGTCAGATTTCTTATATTAACTGCCTAATAATAAAATCTGAAGTTTGGTAAGGCTAATCCACATGATCAATGCCTCTCATCATCTTATACAGCTCTATCAGGTCACCACTCATCCTCCGCCACTCCAAGGAGAAAAGGCCAAGTTCACTCAACCTATTCTCATAAGGCATGCTCCCCAATCCAGGCAACATCCTTGTAAATCTTATGGTTGATGCGGGTCAATATACCGTATGCCTTCTTAACCACATATTCAACCTGTGCAACAGCTTTGAGTTTCCTATAGAATCGGCCCCCAAGATCCCTCTGATCTTCCACACTGCCAAGTATTACTGTTAATACTATATTCTGCCATCATATTTGACCTACTAAAATGAACCACCTCACACTTACCTGGGTTGAACTCCATCTGCCACTTTTCAGTGCAGTTTTGCATCCTATCGATGTCCCACTGTAACCTTTGACAGCCCTCCACACTATCCACAACACCCCCAACCTTTGTGTCATCAGCAAATTTACTAAATTCCTCATCTAAGTCATTTATAAAAATCATGAAAAGAAGGGTCACAGAACAGATCCCTGAGGCACACCATTGGTCACTGACCTCCATGCAGAATATGACCCATCTACAACCACTCTTTGCCTTCTGTGAGCAAGCCAATTCTAGATCCACAAAGCAAGGTCCCCTTGGATCTCATGCCTTCTTACTTTCTCAATAAGCCTTGCATGGGGTACCTTATCAATTGCCTTGCTGAAATCCATATGCACTTCATCTACTGCTCTACCTTCATCAATGTGTTTAGTCACATCATCAAAAAATTCAATCAGGCTCATAAGGCATCACCACCTGCCTTTGACAAAGCCATGCTGACTATTCCTAATCATATTATGCCTCCAAATGTTCATAAATCCTACCTGTCAGGTTCTTTTCTATCAAGTACCAACTACTGAAGTAAGTCTCACTGGTCTAAAATCTCCTGGGCTATCTCTACTCCCTTTCTTGAATAAGGGAACAACATCTGCAACCCTCCAATCCTTCAGAACCTCTCCCATCCCCATTGATGATGCATTACAGATAGTTAGGAAAGAAGCTGAAAAACAGGACCACAAGGGTACTCATCTTGGGATTACTGTGCCACGCAACAGTGAGTATAGGAATGGATTGAGGTGAAGGACTAATGCATGTCATGGTCCCTTCTGGCAATCCCCCACCTTGCTATTTTCCTCAGGAATTGGGCCTCAATCCCCTCGTTTAGTTTCCAATCATTCCCAGGTTCCACTAACTACTCACACCTGCTTTCCATCAGAAAGTGCAGGATAAAGACCCTGTGATCACAACAAGGAGCTGCCAGTTCGTTGGTTGACTCTGGTGTGAGTAACCTTGTTTCATGGTTCTTAGGACTGCCAGTTCTAAGTCTAGCATCGCTCCTGGATACCGATTCCACGCTCACTACGTCAATAACGCCTCCTGACTCTGCCTCCGCCCCCACTGTTCTGTACTTGGGTTCGTCCACCGCCATGCTCATGAAACAATGCGTGGCGGAGGGATTGGAGCAGGGGGCAGGGATTCAGATTTCTGGATCATTGGCACCTCTTTTGGGGCAGACATGACCTGTACAATAAGGATGGGTTGCACTTGTATCCGAGGGGGATCAATATCCTGGCAGGAAGGTTTGCTAAGGCTATTGGGGAGAGTTTAAACTAGAATTGCTGGGGGGGTGGGAACCGAACTGAAGGGACGGGGGAAGGGGCAGCTGGCTCACAAATAGAGAAAGCTTGTAGGCAATCTGAGAGGGAGGATAGACAATTGATACAGAAGGGATGCCCTCAGACTGATGATTTGAGATGCATCCATTTTAATGCAAGGAGTATCATGAACAAAGCAGATGAGCTTAGAGTATGGATCAGTACTATGATGTTGTGGCTATTACAGAAACTTGGATGGCTCAGGGGCAAGAATGGCTACTTAGAGTGCCAGGCTTTAGATGTTTTAGAAAGGACAGGAAGGGAGGCAAAAGAGGTAGGGGCATGTCACACCTGCAGAAAAGGAGGGAGTCATGGAAGTATTGTCTATGGAGTCTCTGTGGGTGGAAGTTAGAAACATGAAGAGGTCAATAACTCCACTGGGTGTTTTTGTAGACCACCCAATAGTAACAGGGTCATCGAGTAACAGATAGGGAGACAGATACCGGAATGGTGCAATAATAACAGGGTTGGCATGATGGGAGATTTTAATTTCCCCAATATTATATTGATTGGCATCTCCCTAAAACAAGGGGTTTATATGGTGTGGAGTTTGTTAAGTGTGTTCAGGAAGGTTTCCTGACACAATATGTAGATAAGCCGACAAGAGGAGAGTCTGTACTTGATCTAGAATTGGGAAATGAATCTGGTCAGGTGTCAGGTCTCTCAGTGGGAGAGCATTTTGGAGATAGTGATCACATTTCTATCTCCTTTTCCATAGCATTGGAGAAGAATAGGAGCAGCCAAGTTAGGAAAACGTTTAATTGGAGTAAGGGGAAATATAAAGCAGGAATTTGGAAGTATAAATTGGGAGCAGATGTTCTCAGGGAAATGTATGGCAGAAATGTGGCAAATGTTCAGGGGATATTTGCATGATGTACGTTCCAATGAGACAGGGAAAGGATGGTAGGGTACAGGAACCGTGGTGTACAAAGACTATTGAAAATCTAGTCAAGAAGAAAAGAAAAGCTTACGAAAATTTCAAAAAACTAGTTAATGAAAGAGATCTAGAAAATTATAAGGCTAGCAGGAAGGAGTTTAAGATTAAAATTAGGAGATCTAGAAGGGGCCATGAGAAGGCCTTGGTGAGCAAAATTAAGGAAACCCCCAAGGCATCCTACAAGTATGTGAAGAGCAAGAGTATAAGACGTAAGAGAATAGGACCAATCAAGTGTGGCAGTGGAAAAGTGTGTATGGAACTGGAGGACGTAGCAGAGGTACTTAATGAATACTTTGCTTCAGTGTTCACTACAGAAAAGGACCTTGGCAATTGTAGGGATGACTTACAATGGACTGAAAAGCTTGAGCATATAGACATAGACATTATGTCACGAAATGTAAAGCAGTCCTGGCCCAAAAGCAGAGGGCAGTATGATTCAGTGATGAAAAATAACATTAACAGCAGACTGCAAGAGTAGCAAGCCTTCAGAGGCCTCGAAACAAGTGAGAATAGATACTTAACACATCAAGACAACAAGGCTAGGAGTCACTGGTTGAGGCTGGCTGGTTCGATGAGTGAACAAGGGCTCTGGATGATGAGTTGGAAATGAGTGGAGGGTGATTCCTGTTAGCTGGGAGGAGACTGGAAGGGTCTGACAGGACCCCGCCTCCTGCAGCTAGCACCCGATGGTCCAGGGCTATCCAGATGGGTCTGGTGGAACTCCTCGATGAACAATGGATCCAAGGTTGAACTGGACGGCACCCAAAACCTCTCCTCTGGGTCATTCCCTTCCCAGTTGACCAGGAACTGCACACCCCATCCACAGTGACATGAATCCATGAATTGTGTACACTGGATCACCTTCCACCACCCTAGGTTCTGGAGATGCAGGCTCAGGTGGGTTGAGTGGTCAGCGGACAATGGGCTTGAGGCAGGACATGTGGCAGGTAGATGCGGTCCTGAGGGACGGTGACAGCTGGAGATGTTAAGTGACAGGGTTGATGAGAAGGGACTAATGAACCGAGGCAAGATCTCCTGGGAGACTGTGTGCAGGGGCAAATCTCAAGTGGACAGCCAGACACACTCCCGAGGTCAGAGTTGTATAGCTGGGCACCACCAGCAGTTAGCCTGGTAGCAGTAGGCACAGTTGGCAGCTCAGATGACCCTCCTTGCCCTTTTCCAAGAATTCCAGCATCAGCAAACCAAGGCCCTGGCAGGCGAGACTGCAGCCTAAGGGGAACAACTGGGATTGGTAACCGTGAAGTACATCTAAAGGTGACATGGCCGTGGTAGAGGAGGTGTGTGGATTGTGAGGACAGTTCAGCCCAGAGCAGGTACTTCTTCCACGTGGAAGAGTTAAGACAGTGAAGCATCACAGAAACTTCTCCATTGGCTGACTGGTTCCTTCTGATTGACCGTTGGTCTGCAGATAATAGACAGAGGACAAACTCACTGGAAGGGCAGAAGGCTCGTCAGAAGCATGAGATGAACTGTGGGCCCAGTCCAACACAATATCTTGGAGGAAGCTGTGGAGGCAAACTACATGTTGGAGAACCAGATCAGCTGTCTCAGTGGCTGACAGAAGTTTGGGGAGAGAAATTAATGGGGCCGCCATGGAGAATTGGTCCACCACTGACATGATCACCATGATCCCATAGGAAGGTGGCAAATGTGACGAAATCCATGCTGATGTGGGACCATGGGTACTGAGTGAACGGAAAGGGCCACAACTGCCCAGAGAGCTGCTATTCTGAGGAACTAGACTGGGCAGATTGAGGGCAAGCAGTGACCAGCTGACATACATCTGAGATCATGGTAGGCCACCAGAACCAGCATCACCATCATGTGCCTGGATGGCTGGAGGCAGGTGAGGAGTGGACCATTGGAACGACTCAGAGCACATGGTGGCCGACGCATACATGCAGTTGTCCGGTGTGTCGGTCGGAACAGTCCCATGCTGTAGGGCTTAGCAGACCTGGTTCTCTAATCCCAGATGCTCAGGGATCTGTTTTCTCAGCCGTATCGGTAGGAGATGGTGCAGTTTAACTGCTCGAAGAAGGTGACTCAGTGAGCCTGACGTGGGTTAAGTTGGTGGGTCTGTTGAATGAATACAAGGTTCTGGTGGTCAGTCCAGATCAGGAAGGGCTTGATGTTCACCATCGGCCAAAGTCTCCATTCTTCCTAGGCCCACTTAATGGTGCAGTGTTATGTTTTATAACTCCAAAACAAAAACTAATTGAACGAAGAACAAGGGAGCCAGGAGATAACTTTTTTTAAGGTTTGTTTTTACTTTAAGGTGTGTGCTTATAATGTGGTAGTGTCATGATGTAGGCAATTCACATATTTTACATATAAACAGTAATGAAATATTTAAACAAGTAAGAGTGCTTAATCAAACAATATACTTGCAACATTACTCAAATATTATTGAAATATTAAATACAAAATTCTCCTCCCTATGTAGTTATAAGCTCCAACACAATATAAAATGCATCTCAACAATATAGACAGTATACAATATTTTTTACGTAGTTCAGTGTAGTTTTTGTACTGTGTCATGTAACACCATGGTCCTGAAAAACTTCGTCTCATTTTTACTATGCACTGTACCAACAGTTATGGTCGAAATGACAATAAAAAGTGACTTGACTTGACTTGACAATGCAACTACTATATAAAGACATCCAGAGCATAGTAAATTTTGACTTGTCCAATTTAGGCCTAAACAGTTAATTGCTGTGGAAGAATACTTACTCTTGTGGGATAATGTCTTTCCTGATGAGGGGATCACGCTGCTTGGCAGGTGAGACTTGTGCCTGTGAAGCAATCTCAGGTTCGGGGGCCTCCTCCGTGGTGGTTGTAGGAGTTGACTCTGGGACTGCAGGAAGTGGTTCTGACAGATCTGGACACCTTTCTTCTGGATGTCTTGGCATCCCAAATAGTGTATGGCAAACTTCACTAGGCAATGTGGATCATGATGTGCGATTACAGTGTCTGATATCCTTTATCCTTCCGAAAGTCACCTCACACTGCTTTGTCCATTCTCGTTGCTTCCTGATCTGTAGTAATGGGCAGAACACAGTAGCGAGGTTTGCCAGGCTTGGTTAAACTTGGGCGTGGCATTTTTATTTAACACTATTTTACCTTGAAGTCTACGGCTACGTTTTACTGAAGGCAAAGTCATAATATTCCTGTGGGAGTTGGGTGAGGTCAAGGGCTTGCTCCAGCTCAACAGATTTAGGGCGTGAAGTCAACCAGGGTTGAAAGCAGATGGTTCGGTAGGTTGGTCCCCAACTCAGCAGTGAACCACATGACCAAGCGAAGTGAGGGTCAGGAGCGGACAGCCAGGGATAACCCAAGATGGGCGGAGTGTTGGGCAAGTCTGTAAGGAGGAATTGGATGGACCCTCTAATGCACATGTGCAAAGACTATGTGCATGCTCTGACCGTCCCAGACACCGGGTAATATCTGCCGCTCGCCTTGATGTAGAAGGAGTGAGAGGTAATCTGTGCAGGGTGTCCAAGCTGCACACAGAGTCCAGTGTGGAAGGTTGCCTGTTGCACTGGAACCTACCAGAGCCCCCCGTGTGCGTAACACCCATTGGGGTGTGGAGAAGGATAGAGAAAGTAAGGGGCTAGGGTGCTGGAATGAGTGGCTGGGTGGTGTGGGGGTGGGGTGTGAGCTTACCAGATAGAAGGCTTCTCATTTTTATCTGCTGGTGCTATTTTCCCCAGTCATGGCGGGTATTTGATATGTGGGTGATTGGTGGCACCACAGTAAGGCCACAAACTATTTCTCACCTACACTTGTGCTCTCAGTGTATGGGGGGGCGGTGGGGGAGGGGTTAAAGGGCTTACTACTTACTGCAAGGGCTCTAGAGTGTTGATGGTGAAGGTACTGCTGCCTGAAATGTTTCTGGGAACAGAACCGGGGTTCTGGCTAGTAAACTGGAGGGTCATTCCACTTCTCAATTCAGAGGGACAGAGTGATGAGGCTTTGGAGATTGGTGGGCATCTCCTGGATAGACAGCACACTTTTCAAGCACTTTGAGAGGCCATGATGGTAATGGGCCAGCAACGGTCCACGTTCCAGGCACACTCTGCCGCAGGGGTCCTGAATTCCACCGTGTAACCCAGCACCAAGTACAAGCCTTGACACAGGGGAAGTACCTGATCCACTGCCTTCCCTCCACCACCCGGATGGTCGAAAACCCAGCGCACCTCAATGGGAAATTCCTCCTATTTATTGCAAATGGTGGTTTAATTGTCCCAGTTAGTGGTGGCCCAGTCAGGAAAGAGATGGTGAAAGTAATCTTGGCTTGATCGTAATAACACAAAGGTGGCTGGAGCTCAAAGTGTAAGGTGTACTGGGACAGGAAGTTGTGACACCGGATTGGGCATCTGTCAAAGTGCTCGAGCACCAGAAACCAGGGCTTCGGAGGAGAAGGTTGACTGACGTGGGGTTGCTGGATTGAGAGGGAGAGCTGGCTGAGAGTGGAGACAGATGGTCAATGTCTTCCCACTGCTTTTGGATCATGTGCTCCTTTCGACAGATGACTTACTTAGAAGAGCATACTCTGCTGGGTTAATAGTGGGTACACTCATCCTGGCATGAAATGTAGAAGAGGCTTGACCCAAAAGCAGAGCGGCAGATACGATTCAGTGATGAACAATAACTTTAATAGTACACTGCAAAACTAACAACCCACAAGGGGCCACAAAACAAGAGAGAACAGATACTTAACATAACAAGGTAACTGACAAGGTGACTGGCCGGTTCATTGAGTGAAAAAGGGCTGCAGTTGAGAGATGGGTTTAAATAGGCTGCAGGTGATGAGTTGGAAATGAGTAGCAGGTAACTCCAGGTAGATGTGTGGAGACTGAGAGGCATCCGCCTGTGCAGGCCTGACAGATTATTAGCAGCAATATTTCAATTTATTTAAAATTTTCCTGTGTTTTCACTTTATACTACTCAATTTAAGCGGGGTGTTCCAAATTCTGCTCCTCCTCCTCTGTGAATTTTCAGAGCCTATTTCCACTCTGATATCAAGATCAAGAACAAGATTGTTTAATGTCATTTCCAGTATACAGGTGCAAAGGAAAATGAGATAATTGATACTCCGAATCCAATGCAGCACAAAAAGAATCATAACATGATAAAGAACACAATAACAAAAATACAATAAACATAATTACATGCAATAGCTTATATACATAAACAACAGAAAATCTGCAGATGCTGTAAATCTGAACAACACACACAATATGCTGGAGGAACTCAACAGGTTAGGCAGCGTCTATGGAAAAGAGAACAAACAGTCAATATTTTGGGTCGAAACCCTTGCTGAAATCTGTCCTGCCAAAGAGTTTTGGCCCAAAACGTCAACTGTACTCTTTTCCATAGATGCTGCCTGGCCTGCGAGAGTTCCTCCAGCATTTTGTGTGCGTAGCTAAGGTACATAGATTGGTTGTATGTCCATAAAGTGACACCAGGCATAGCAGTATCTGTACAGAAGGTGAATCTGACAGGAAATGATTAAATAAGTGATATAATAAGGTAAAGAGCAGTTTCTAACCCTCAAAGCAATACAATATTCTAATTATAAGTCCAAAGTAGAAATAAGATGGCACCCACATTGTGGTTTCTTGTGTTTCATTTAAGATTTTATTACATCCAGGATAAATACAAAATCTTCCTCCAGAAAACCAGACAACCCTGTAACGACGTCAGCTATAGCCCAGGTGGTAGAAATTCACACCTTCTCGTCCCACTCCAGAGCTCTGACACTCCAGTGCAACGGTGAGGGAAGGAGCTATTGTGATAGGAGCACATCTCTCTCTCTCTCTCCATTCTTATATAGCAATCGATCACTTCCCGCACAATTTGAATACAGCAGGCATGACTCCCGAACATTGGGATCATGCCACATATTTTGTGTAACAGTCGGCCACAGGCATGAAGAGGCAAATCACAGAAGAATTATTTGGGCACAGCAACTTGGCAGTTGATGATATTTCTGTAAAAAATCGCCTTTCTTGAAATTGTATCTGTGGGTTGATATGGAGCTAAAATTAATAGCTATCCACATTTTTTTGATATCTGGAAAAGGTAATACACACAGTCAAGTTATCGCTAAAGTATTGTGCTCCTTTGCTGTGAGTAAAAGCAGCATATATCAGTAAGGACATCAATCATCTGAAAGAGGCTTTAATTGTGTTAATTTGCACGATAATACTTATGTGTTAGGCTGTAAACCTCTAACATACAACTCTTGTTTCAAACATTAACATAAGCCTTTATAATTAACACCATTACTGGCAATATCATCGTATGGCCATTGAACTTTTTGCAATATCACCCACATTTCCGCATTTCCTCCGTTATTGCCTCTGCTACAGAACAGCGTGAAAAGCATTCCATAGTTGTGAGATTGGGATTGAGCAACCACACACAATATCTCCAATTATTGTATGAAACAACCATGTATGGTGGGTCCGACCCATTGGTACGTGTGAATTAAGCCTATATTTAACCAAAGCCGGCTAGCTAACGTAGATGGCTTTAAGTGAAAATTCTCTCTAGTGTGAGAGAGAATGGGTATCTAATTAATAAGCCCTGTATGCTGATGTCACACCTTATATAATGTGCAGGGTCTCAAACCAAACTCCCAGCTCCCACCCCCCACAGAAGCTGCTCAGCCCTCTGGGTTCCTGCAGCAGTTTTTTTTTACACTTCAGACTCCAGCAACTTGTGTCTCTCACACTTAACTTGCTAAATACCATTGTCTTTGACATTGTATTGGTACTCTTTTCCCCAAAATCTGCATTAATTTTATTTTGTAGAAGTAGATTGAGAAGGAGAGAAAGGAGAAGAAAAAATGGGGAAGGGGACTGAAGTAATAAAAATTAAATCAATTTGGAAGAAAAATAAAAAAGTCTAGTTTCTCATGGAAAGTTAGATATTCTAACCTTGACTTGTTCGTTTTTACATGGACGGCAAGCATTTCACTAGAATTTGGATTGCCAATGGGCATTAACTTTTAGGAGGCACAAATGTCACATTTTGGATCCTCTGTAAATCATTCAAGAAGAAATTATTTAAGGAAATGGTACCTGGTAATTGAGTCCTGGGAAGATGCCACAGCAATTGATGAAGAAAGGGCAAGTGAAAGCTTGAGTCCAGAAAAGCAGTGGAGAAATATTGAGTCGGAGAAGAAAATAATGGACAAAGAAGAAACACAGCCAAGTTAGGGGGATAAGAAGAAGGAGGATTAGTCTTTTCTAGTGATTTATGTGAGAGAATGGGATATGCCTGCTTCTGATCCTGTTTCAATTACCAGCCTCTGTGATTGTTATTCTTCCCCTACGAGCAGTGGTCGTGTTACATTGACAGAATGTACACGTCTGCAGCCTGATTTGTCCACTTAAAATAACATTTATCATGTTCCCAGTTTATAAATCATTCAGGCCAACTTGATGAGAGCTATGGCAGGCCATGCACCCCCACTGATCCTAATGCCAGATAACTCCCAGGAGTCCGTATATATGCAGGCGAGCGTTAATTGTCATTCTTGCTCATCAAAGACCCAATGCTATTGGCATCTTCACTCCTCCCATCCTTACTTCAAAGCTGATTGTTCACTTTTTGTTTAAATACTTCAGAGGTAGACTTCCTGGCTCTCTCCGCTGAGAAAGAGATATTGAGAGAATTGTAACTGATTATTTTTTCTTGTTCTTTCCATACGCTTGCAAATGCATATAGTGTATAGGCAATACATAGCCCAGTGCTGAATGGAGGTGATCAGTAAGGTAGTTTGATTGATAAAGTCCCTATCTGGTCATTTACGATCTGGATGTAGAAGTAACCGGTTTTACCAGACAGAAAAGCAATTAATCTGCAAACGAGCAAAAGAACAGCAGGTCTGTGCATTGGAGGCCTGAGCTGCTGTAGCTCAGAAAAGGAGATAAGACTGCAGACGGCTATTTATTGTACATTTTAATTAAGTGCTTGTTAACTGCAGTTATCTTAACAGTCATAAAATGATTGTTGTAATGCATTTTGTTTGAGGAAAATGGAGCTGCTGAAAGCCCTTGCGAAAGCTACTACAGATTGTGTTCATTTTAAATCCAAGCCTAAATTACAAAAAAAATGAAGGAAAGGGGGGAGATGTCAAAGCAATCTAAACCTGGCTACTAATGGTTATTTAATATGTCCATCACCTCCTGTAAGTCTCCAGCATACGGAGCTTGCACAATACCCTCCAAACTGTCTTTAACACTTATTTGAGATGACAGGAAAAATGAAACCGTTTGTGCTTATAATGGAAAAGCAATCACTGCTACATTATATTCTGCTTGCCCTATCATGCTAATGCTTGGTAAAAATGTCACCAAATGTATTTAAAGACCTGATGGAGTGTTGCCGTTTTATTCCTGTTATTCAGCTGATTAATAAAAAATCTTCAATTTGTATGTAAATGCACTTGGGTTTCATATCATCCAAATACCTGCACCTGGCAAAAAATAATAAACTGAAGTTTAATGCAGCAATTATGAGCATTTATGAGGACTCTTAAAGAGGTGGCTGCCTCCCTGACCAGCATGATGAGAAATTCACAGAGGAATATTACTGATGCATAGACAAGAAGAGCTGCAGCTGGTCCCAAATGCAACAACTGCCAATGCAGATTAATACACAGGCTAGTGTTTGTTTCCACAAGGTAGGCTAAATATTTTACACTGCCATTGAAAGAGGTTGCTGTTTAAGGAGAAATATGCATTATGTGAATCAATTCAATGCTAGAGTCATTAAAATTTCATTAAATTCATTAATTTTGGTTGAAAACAGTTGCTAATGGAGACTCTTTAAAAGATAGGTTTAAATATGTTGCCTTGTGATATGTCATATCATAATGTACTCAGCTAGGTGACCAAAATGCTGAAGTGGAACAAATTCCTTTTATATTCAGCTGTGCAAATTCCTTTAATAAAGGTAACATATGAACTGATACACTGGAGCTGAACTGGATAATGCTGGAAAATGGGCTCTTGGATTATAATGTTCGATTAACCACTTCCTGCATGAATCAGTGCAGATAGCATACAAAATTTGTGCTGCCCACTCATTTTAATGATCTCAACCACAAGCGAATGCTAACTGGGTTGTTGATTGCCTTAGCGCATCACTACATGATCTAATTTCATGAATGGCTAGCTCCGGTTCAAAGTAGTTTAAAGCATCCTGCACCTCTTGAAGTGGAGGAAGCCGGCAATAGATAGGCCCACTGTCTCACTTTACTGGAGAAGAGAGTAGCCGCCATAACTGAAGCAACCTCAGCCAAATGTGGTCACAGGGAATTAAGACCACTGAACATGATTGCTCTTCCCAGTTGAGTGGCATCTTAACCACCGCCTAAACATTCATTTTTTTCCCAGCACGAGGGCTGCACAGTGCACCATCTAAGAGATCCACCACAATGACTTGCTGAGGCTCCTCAGACTGCGCATGACAAAGGTGCAAACTCTACCACCTAAATAACAAACACAGAGGGCATGTAAGAGCACTACCACTGTAGGTTCTCCTCCAAGCTGCATGCCATCCTGAACTCGTGAAAGCGAGTTAGAATTTACAGTATATTACCGTTCCTGAACCATCACTGGGAGAGCACCCTGGAACTGCCTGTCTACCAGCACAGTGGGAGTACTTCCACCAGACAGACAGCAGCAGTTCAGGGAGGCAGATCATCATCGGCTCCTCAAGGGCACTTGGGGGACACTCAGTAATGCACTAAACCTGGAAAATAAATAAAACAAGAAAGAAATCCTCATACTCGACTGTCAGTTTCAGCTCTGCACAGCCCAGTACCACCCAGCTAACAGGAGTCACCCGCTACTCGTTTGCAACTCATCACCTGCAGCCTATTTAAACCCAGTTCTCATCCACAGCACTAGTTCACCCATGAAGCCAACCAGTTACTCCTAGCCTTCAGATACCTTGTTGCCTGTAATGTTCAGTGTCTGCTTTCTCTCCTTTTGTGGCCCCTTGTGGCCTGCCATTTTCACAGTCTATTAAAATCATCATTCGTTGCCGAATCGTCTCTGCTGCACTGCTTTTGGGTCAAGCCTCCTCTACATTTCCTGACAGGATGCATGAGCCCTTGATTGACCCAGCAGAGCTTGCTAACCTAAAGGAGTCATCCGCTGACATGTGTGCACAATCCAGAAGCAGCAGGAAAGTCTTGACCATCTGCTCACCACTCTCTTCCAACTCTCTGTCCTGATACAATAACCAAGCACCAGTCAGTCTCCTTCCTTTGAGCCCCACATTCAAGTGCTTCAACACTTTGATGGATCCTCACCCCAATGCCACAACTTCCTGTCCCAGTGCGTCTTGCACTCCGAGCTCCAGATGTCTCTGTATTCTAAAGACTGAGCAAAGATTGCCTTTGTCATCTCCCTTCAGTGGGCAACCTCTGACCTGGGCTACTGCTAACAGGGACACTAAAACTACCATTTACAATAAATCTGAGGAATTCACCATTGAGATGCATTGGGTTTTCAACCATCTGGGAAGTGGAGGGAAGACAGTGGATCAGATGCTTTACCTGTCTTAAGGCTCACATTTGGTACTGGAATCCAGGACCTTTGCGACAGAGCGTGGCTGGAATGCCTGAACTATTTCAAGCTGCAGGACGCTCATCAGCAATGCCTCCAGAATCCACGCAGTTGGGGAGACCTCCTTTGTTCCCCCAAGAGAGTGAGGATCAGTAAAGAAACAACTTGTTCACTTACTGCGGAGCAGTCAATCACCCTCGTATCAAGTGCCCACTGCATCCGGGAAACAGTACTGTACCACCAGGGAGAGACAAGCGGCCTTCTATCCTGTAGGCTTCCCTCTGGCAACTCATTCCAGCACGATAGCATGACTCACTCTGTCTGTTTGCCTCCACACTCTGAAGGATCAACACCCACAGGAGGCTCTGGTGGATTATGGACCGCTCCATGTGTGCAGCTTGGATTCCCAACCGAGCTTATCTCTCCCCCTTCTGCATCATGGCCATTGATAGATGTCCTTTGTGGTCTGGGATGGACAGAGCATGCACACGACTGTGCACAAGTATTGGAGAGCACTGTGACTCCATCCAATTCCTCTTGATTGACTCCCCCAACACTCCTCTCATCTAGGGTTATCCCTGGCTCTCCACTCAAGCCCTTCACATCAACTGACCACTCAGTTCACGGAGTATCTGCTGGACTGCCTGCCTACATCCTCAGTTGACTTCACCCTAGAAATCCATGCAGATGGCAGAAACCCTGGACCTCTCCAAACTCCCACAGGAATTCAATGACTTAGCCATCCCCTTCAGTAAAACATAGCAAGTTCAAAACACTGCATGGCTCTTCACCAAATTGGATCTACAAAGTACCTACAAACTGATCCACATCATCCGGGGTAATGAGTGGAAGATGGCATTCATAACACCACTGGCAACTATGAATATTTGGACTTTGTAACAGTCCATCCATTTTCCAAGTCTTCATTAACAAGGTCCTCTAAGACATGCTACACAGGTACAGTACTGTGCAAAAGTCTTAGGCACATATATATATAGCTATGGTGCTTAACACTTCTGCACAGTACTGTATATTGGTTAAAATAGGGAGCTGTTTTGGAAACAGAATTAAGAATGCTTAACTTTGTATTAGCTCAGTAATATTAAGTGTTACTTGCTGACTGGAAAGACATAATATACAGTACAGTCCAAAAGTCTCAGGCACCCTAGCCATATAGTGTATATGTGCCAAAGAATTTTGCATATTACTGTATATATTCATCTACCTTGATGTCATCCATATCTTCTGCAGAGACCCCCCCAAGACCAGGTCTGTCATGTCAGATCAGTCTTTCAGTGTCACCTTGAAAGCCAACTGTACTGCAAGTTAGAGAAATGCCAATTTCACATCCCAGTCATTTCCTTCCTGGTTACGTCCTTTTTACCAAAAGTCATAACCATGGACCCATAGGAAGTGTACGATGTTGTTGAATAGCCCCGACCGTTCTCCCTCAAAAAGCTACAGCATCTCTTGGGCTTCTCCAGCTTCTACTGCCGTTTCATCAGGAACTACAGGCAAATGAAATGTTTCATCAGGAACTATGAAACTTTGTCGTAGAAAAGCAGGGATCCTCACCACCCAAGCCATGCTCTCTTCTCACTGTTGCCATCAGGTAGAAGGTACAGGTGCCTCAGGACTCGCAACACCAGGTTCAAGAACATTTACTACCCCGAAACATCAGGGTTATGAACAAAAGAGGATAGTTACACTCATTCCCATTACCAATGATCTCACTTTAAGGACTTTTTATTCCATGCTCTTGTTGCTTATTCCTATTTATTTATATTAATATTTGCACAATTTTGTGACTGCTATGCTCTTGCTCTTTCATTGATCCTGTTTACAGTTACTATTCTATAGATTTGATGAGTATGCCTGCAGGAAAAAGAATCCCAGGGTTGTATGTGGTTTCATGCACATACTCTGATAATAAATTTTACTTTGAACTTTGAACAAATCGCTGCTCCTCTCACTTCCCTCACCAAATCACCTAATTCACGGATAGCCTGGTCTGCTGCCACGGACCATACTCGTTTGACATTTCAGCACTGCTCCCATTCTCCACCATATGAGCCACTCTGGACCTTTGTGGTACAAGTGGATGCATCTTCCATTAGTTCTGGGAGACTGTTTTCCATTGAGGACCAGACAGGAAGACACATCCTTGTGGCTTTTCTTGCACACTCAACTCTACATAGCTCCATTACGGGGTAGAAGACAGGGAGCTACTCACCATTAAATGGACCTTAGAGGAATGGAAACATTGGCTGATGGGAAACACAGAGCGCTTCCTAATCTGAACTGACCACCAGAACCTCATATCCATTCAGCCAACTCAACCAACATCAGGCTCACTGGGCCCTCCTCTTCGAGCAATTCAACCACCATCTCCTACTGACCCGGCTGCAAGAAAACTATGGCAGATGCTCTGTCATGACTATTTGACCCAACTGAAATGAAGCCTTCCTCACAGATCTTCACCCAATGGTCTGGGATCTTGAGAACCAGATCCAACAGGACTTACAGCATAAACCTGCCCCAGCCAACCACCTGACAACTTTATGTATGTGCCAGTGGCCTTGCGCTCTGAGATATTCCAGGGGGTCCACTCCTCATCCCTCTCCAGCCATCTAAGTGCATGACGAACTCTGGAAATTCTGCAATGCCTCTTCTGGTGGCCCACTATAATCACAGACTTACGTCAGTTCATCACCGCCTACCGTCAATATGCCCAGTCCAATTCCTCCAGCCAGTTGCCATCTGGGCTCTTGCAGCCCCTACTGGTCCCTCAATGCCTGTGGTCCAACATCACAATGGAGTTCACAGGTTTGTCAGCTGTGAGGCCACCATGATCATGACAGCAGTGGACGAGTTCTCCAAGGCAGCCCACTTTACTGCCCTCCCCAAACTTCCGTCAGCTGCTGAGACAATGGACCTGCTTCTCCAGCACATTGTTCATCTCCACGGTTTCCCTCAAAATATTGTGTCAGACCACTCCCCACAATTCATCATCTCCTGCTTCTGGGAAGCCTTCTGCTCCCTCCTCCTCACCTCAGTGGGCTTGTCTTCTGGCTATCACCTGCAGACCAACAGTCAGTCAGAAAGAGCAAATCCACAGGTGAAGAAGTTTCTGTGATGCTTCGCTGCTTCTAGCCCTTCCACGTGGAAGAAGTATCTGCTCTGGGCCAAATTGTTCCACAATCTACATACTCTTCTGCCACAGGTATGTCACCCTTTGAAGTACTTCATGGCTATCAAGCCCTGCTGCTCCCCATGAAGAAGCCATTGGTGGAGATCCCATTCACCAGGGCCCTAGTTCGCTGATGCTAGAGTGCTTTGAGGAGGGCACAAAGGGTCATCCTAGCTGCCGACTGTTCCTACTGCCACCAGACTACTCCAACCTGGGGACCATGTCTGGCTGTCCACCCGAGATCTGCCCTGTGCACAGCTCCCACAAGCTCTCACCTCAGTTTATTGGTCCCTTCAAGATTATCCATTGCATCAATCTACTTACCATCTCTAGTTGACACCATCCCTCAGGATCACATCTACCTTGCATGTATCCTGCCTCAGGCCCGTGTCCATGGATCGCTCAATCCATCTGAAATTGCATCTCTCAAACCTTGAGTGGTGAAAGGTGGTCCAATGGATATGGCTTTCCAGTTGATGGATTCACATCATGGACAGGGTGTACAGTACCTGGTGGAATGAGAAGGCTACAGCCCAAAGGAAAGGTCTTGAGTGCCAACCAGTTTCATCCTAGATCGATCCAGATCATCCTGAGCTGTCGTGTGCCAGCCTTAGGAGGGTGGCACTGTCATGCCTACACAGGCAGGCACCTCCCAATCTCCCCCCAGCTAACAGGAATCACGTGTACACTTGTTTCCAACTCATGACCTGCAGCCCATTTAAACCCAGCTCACATCCACAGTCCTTGTTCACCCATCAAACCAGCCAGCCTCAACCAGTTGCTCCTTGCCTTCTGTTACCTTGTTGCCTATGGCGTTTAGTATCTGTTCTTTCTTGTTTTTGTGGCCCCATTTGGGTCAAGCCTCCTCTATATTTCCTGACACTCGGTCCACAATATTCATTAATGCAAGAGGTGTAAATGCGAATTATGTACCTATGACCATCCCCTCACTGCAATTTAACCTCATCTTTTCTCTTTCACTTAGTTGAGCACTGTAACCGAGCCAGGAGATTTTTAAGGAGTTAGAGCGTGATAATGAAGGCACATCATCCCTCAATCTGACGTGCAGAGCCATCGTTCATTGCACACTAAGTTAAGGGGATCTAAGAGGCAAATCTCGTGTACACTGAGTTGCTATGCATGAATAGCCTGGATTTAAGGGGAAAGCATGAGTTACATACTAGTTCTCTGGAAGGAGATATCTACATGAGTTCTGCTGTAGATTTTGTTTTTGTGTGGCAGCCTAGAGGAGAAGGTTAATCAAATGCATGGAGCAATGAATATTTACTTAAAGCTTGCATGAAATGCCTAAAAAATGGAGGTATCCTGCTCTAAATGTGCATCTATTCTTTCGAGCTTTGAACTGATGATGGATCCCAGCACAGCACTGGTGGAAATTGGAGTTGAGACCAGGTGACTGTATTCTGGTTGACTGGTGCCACAAGCACAAGAGGCCAAGCATCTGCAGTCCAATATCTAACTGCTGCAATAGAGGCTCGAGCGCATCCTGTAAACTTAAATTGTTACCGTGAAACACCAGACAGGTTATATAGTTTGTGCCCACATTCTGAAGGCTCGCAGAATGACACTGTCACAGTAGAACTTCCGGCATGTTAATTATTCACATAACAGATACTGTCACAGGACGGTAGTTGTGTCTCTAAGGAGAATACCCAACCCAGTCCGAATCCTTTCCTCATCCTGATGAGATATACTTAACCAGGTCAGATTTCCTCTCCTCCCTACATTCTTTGATCACTAGTTGGACGAGCTCTGAAGCCCCTGCATTTGCCACATCTAGCATCCAATCACTGCCCCCCAAGTCCAGGTTACTGCCTTGCCTTGACATTCTCCTGGATCAAGTTGTCTACATAACACTCCCTTTTGCTGAAGTTCCATGTTAATTGCAATTTTAACTCCAATTCAATGGCTCTCAGCTGAATTTTCTCAGAATGGCAGCATTCCCTGCATCAAAGGTCTTTTCACATGCTGCAGCTGCAATACATCACCTGTTCTTTTCAAACCTTGTTTCAAATCTTCAGTCAAATAAGGTTTTTTTTCATTTGATGTTTGGTTTAAGTTTATTTAATTGATTTATCATTTTAAACTAATTAGCATATATTATTTATAAAAAACCTCTAATTTGCTCTTTTCATTTGAAAAGCACACTAACCCACACTAAGCACTAAACAAACTTTAAATATTGCATGAAGCTAACATGAACCAACATGTATTAGGGGCACAAAGTCATATTGCCTTCCTCTTTTCCGCTAAATTCCTATGCCAATCAAGTTTCTTCTTTAGCCATTAAGTTGCATTTTTTTAAAATTTCCCTGTGTGCAATCATTTCTTCACAGCATACAACCATATGGTGCCCAGAATGTGATATGAGGGCTGTCAATGACACTGCGTTCCATTTTGGAAACCTGCAATCCTGAAAAAAAAGTCCTGTGTCTGCTTCACCTGCTGTTTTCTGGCAAAGGAAAATGAGATGATTTCAGTTGTGCTGGGGAGGAGAGCGTCTGCGACCTCCCTAGTGAATCAGTGTGCTACAACCTAGGAGATATTACTGATGTCCCATCTTGCAGTCTGGAAGGAGATGAAAGCACAAAATTGGATGACCACCATTAACAGCCATAGCAAAGAACTTCTGCCTCTAACCTGCAGAGATGGTTATGGTTAGAACATGTGATTTATTCCCATTAGGACCTCCTTACTAACTTAGTGTCCCCTCGTGACTTTTTCTCTCACTAAGATGAGCAAAGGAGAAGAGCTCCCTTAAAATCATCGGTGGTGCACAATTCCTGCTGATGGCCCTATGTTCCCGCTCTTCTGCCACTTCCAGCGGGTTAATTTGCTTTGCCTATCCTCTTTATTTTCCTCATGTTATACTTCACTCCTTTGTGAATGGTAACCAAAGCAACTGTATCTGGGAGCAACTAGGCTTAAAGTGAAGGCAATATCCATATTTCCGCTTCATTCCTCCTTATGGACATTACAGAGCTAAACAAAGTATGGAAGCACCAAACCTCTGTGAACTCTGCCTAACATTCTGTACCAATTAATCAGTGACATACCAAAAAGTAATTGATACTCTCCTTGAATAGCACATGGGAAAGACCTGTCTGTAGTTAAATCCTCCATGTAAGTTCAATATGGAGGATCTGGCATGTAACTGTATTGTTAAGGTCATATATGGCAGCACTGGTTGGCGCTGAAGTCTGCCTACCCTAATGCAATTAATTGAGGGAAGCTATCCCAGCACCAATGGTCTTCCCTGCAGCTATGCCACATCTGGGCATGAATGGTAGCAAACTACCGAGCACTTCCATGAGGAGACTCTAAATGATTGTCATCGTCAATCAAGCAGTGCCCAGAATGTGAATGCTAAAGGCAAGGACAAAGCATTTGAAACTGTGTTCCGTCAAAAGTGCCGAGTGAATGATTTATTGTGACTTCCTCCCAAATTCCCTGCCATCAGAAAAGTCACTCTCTGTCCAATTCAATTCCTTCTATTTTATATCAAGAAATGGGTGTTAGTACTGGATTTAGCGACACCTATGGGATCAGACCAGATACCATACCGAAAACACACAAGAACTGGCTATACCACTCATTGAGTGGCTCAGCACAAGTACAAAACAGGCATCTAAGTAAAATATGGAATTTTGCCCTTGTCCTGTATGTTCCATACACATCTCCCTCATGCGCCCTCACTGCAGCCTCATGATCTTTCGTTGTCTTCTCAATTCTGGTGAGGGACCGTTGACCTGAAATGCTAAGTCTGTTTCTCATCCCACAGATGCAGCCCGCCCAACTAAGCAGTTCTAGCATTTTCTACCCAGTTCTACCCAGAATGGCTAACCTAAAGAACTGCAACTCTGCTCTCCAACAGAATTTTCATTTGTCTCTCTTGCAATATTCTCTCTTAGTGGTATCTCTTGTCTCTGATAGGTATTAGCCAAAAACCACTTCCACAACTCTTCCCTGATCAAATGTTTTGAGCTTAAACAGATGGAATTCTGTGCAGTGTAGGGAAGAGCACGGTCATGCGCTTGCTAGAAGGAATGAAGGTGTAGACTATTTCCTAAATGGGACATGAATTCAGTGCAAAGGAATTTGAAAGTCCTAATGCAGGATTCTCTAAAGATTAACTTGTAGGTTGAGTTCATGGGATGGAAGAAAAATGCATGCTGGTACTAATTTCAGTGGTATTGGAGATGGCCCAAAGAAGGTTTCCAAGAATGATCCCGGAAGTGGAAGTATTAATGTATGAGAAGCATTTGAAGACTCTGGACCTGCACTTGCTGGGTTTAGAAGAGTAGGGTGGGGGGAGTCTTATTGCAACTTCTGGCAATATGGTGCCTGTGATCAATGGTGACATCTTGCAGACAGCTTACAAAACTACTAGATACTCTTCTTCTTCCAAAAATACCACTTCTTCTTTATCTTCTTCTTCTTAGGTGGCAGGGTGAAGACACAAAGGAGGTGTAAGGAGCTGCTTCCATCCGCTAGCCTGCAGGGCACCCTTGTAGCACCTACTCAGCCCCGGATCAGGCCCAGCGAAGCCGTGGGAGCAGGTTGTCGATGGTTGTATGAGCAGCTGTGGCATATCACAAGTTGTGGCTATGCCACCACTGAAGCCAGGCGGACAATCTCTGAAGAGTATTTATAAGGCTGGTGACACCTGTCTTATGAAGACACTGCCCAGAAGGAGGCAATGGAAGCCAACTTCTGTCGGAAAATTTTCCAAGAACATGCATGGTCATGGAAAGATCACCCTCGTCATATGACACGGCACAAAACGAACAAGCCCCCTCTTCTGATATGGGATTGATTGCAGCCTGTAATTTCCCTTTTAAGAATGCATATTTGGGCTGACTGAATGATCTGGTGCTTCTGTGATCTCATGAGGGATTTGGCATGGCGTGCAGCTATTGCCATCGCTGGGGGTGCACTCCACATCAATTCCCAATGGCGGAAAATGAACCTGTGTCCGGCTCCGTTACTCTGCACCAATTAAAGTGTGGAGCAAGATTAAAATCGACAAAGGCGAAAACGGAGAATGTATGGTGTTCAGTGGCGTCTGGTCTCCCTCTCGATGCTGCTGGCGGAAGGTGCGGGAGGGAGTCTTGTGTCCCAAGGTTTGATGGTCTCAGCGGTTCGTGGCTCATGACTGTGAGCTCAGCTCAGCTGCAGTTAGATGTTCATTGTCCTATTTGCACAATTTGATCAAGGCTCTTCAGAGCGGATCTGGATTGGCAGCTGTGGTCTGACCTACGTTGGGGTGACTGATCTGGTGGCAATGGCTGCGGCCATTGGCTCCTGGACTGGCTTTACTCACCTTAGTGGCTTGTGGCTGCAGACTCACTTTTGCAAAATCTGCGGTTTGATCTTTAATGTTTTGTGTGTTATTTGTTCTTTTTTTTCACACGCCTGATGGTCTTGTATCGTGGGGGCTTTCAGTAAATAAGTTCTTTGTTTTTTGGCTGTGTGCAAGAAGAAAAAGACAAATCTCAAGGCTGTATACTATATACATACTTTGATAACAAATGTACTTTGAACTTGGAATATTGAAAGGCTGAGATAAAGTGGACATGATTGAATGGGGGTACAGACTGATGGGCCAAATGGCCTAGTTTTGCTCCTACGTCTTATGGTCTTAAACCCATGGTCACCCTGATTGTATCCCATCAAAATCATCCCACTTCTCCACCTTCCTGCAGCTCAACAAATTTCTCTCCTTTTCCCAGTTCTGAAAATGGATCTTCAAATTGAAATGTTAACCCTGTTTCTCTTCTGACAGATGCAGCCTGACCAAATGCCTATTTCTAGCATTTTGTTTTTATTTTGGATTTCCCTAGGTTTACTTGACTTGATACCTCTTTACAATCTTGGTCCAAACAGGTACAAAAGCTGAATTGCACAGGTGAGGCAATGGTAATTGCCCTTAACATCAAGGGGTCATGATTCAAGATCAAGTTCAAGAGAAAGTTTAATTGTCATTCAACTATATTAACTATAACAAAATATTATTCCTCTGGGGCCAAGGTGCAAAACCCATTACATACAGTCACACAGCACAAATAGTTCAACAAACAGATTCAACAAACTCATTCGTAAGGCCAGCGATGTTGTGGGGGTGGAACTGGACTCTCTGGCAGTGGTGTCTAAAAAGAGGATGCTGTACAAGTTGCATGCCATCTTGGACAATGTCTCCCATCCACTCCATAATGTACTGGTTAGGCACAGGAGTATGTTCAGCCAGAGACTCATTCCACCGAGATGCAACACTGAGCGTCATAGGAAGTCATTCCTGCCGGTGGCCATCAAACTTTACAACTCCTCCCTCAAAGTGTCAGACACCCTGAGCCAATAGGCTGGTCCTGGACTTGTTTCCACTTGGAATAATTTACTTATTATTATTTAATTATTTAAGGTTTTATATTGCTATATTTCTACACTATTCTTGGTTGGTGCGACTGTAACAAAGTCCAATTTCCCTCGGGATCAATAAAGTATGTCTGTCTGTAGTTACAATAGCATATACAGTCAAAAAATAATGTTAGCATAAGGCCTGAGTGGCATGGCCTGAAGACTGAAGGTGCATGAAATATGGTCGTGAAGCCATGTTTCTGCAAGAACAAGTACGCAGTAGTTCATCATCTCATGCTGGGTCAGCTGCAGACCAAGGCAACTCAGCTTGTTTTTCAGGGACTGAATGCTGAAGAGAAGCACCAACTTGAGCAACTATTTTGCAGATGACGCACACTATACTTATCATGGACTATGTGTTTAAGATTGTGGGAGGAGCACCAATCAAATTGATTGCTTTGCTTTGTATGTTCCCTAACAGCCAGCCTGCAGGGAACAGCCCCCAAACCAGAACGGATTCCAGCCTCTGTTCTCTTCCACAATGCCTCTGGCGCCTCCTCCCCTGGTGGCTGTAACAGAAGCAAGATGTTAAGAAGGCATTTAAGGTGGAATTGGTTAATTATTGTGCCATTTACAGAGATACACTGAAAATCATGCCATGAATACCTTTCATACAGAGCAACGCATTACAGCAGTACATTGAGGTAGTACAAGGGAAAACAATAGGAGAATGCAGAATAAAGTGTTGCAGTTACAGAACAAGTGCAGTGCAGGCAGACAACGAGGTGCAAGGCCACAATGAGGCATTTTGTACAACTAATAGTCTATTTTATCATACAAAGGAACCATTTGAAAATCTTACAAAGGCAGTAATAAATCTGTCCTTGGGCCTTGTGTTACATGCTTTCGGGCTTTTGTATCTTCTGTTCAATGAGGGGGAAGAGAAGAGAGAATGTCCAGAGCGAGGGAGATCTTTGTTTATACTTGCTGTTTTACTGACGCAATGAGAAGCGCAGATAGGGTCCACAGAGGGGAGGCTGATTTCTGCAATCTGCTGAGCTGTGTCCACAATTCTTGGCCATAGTTGGACCAGGACAGTCTATTGGTGATGTTCACTCCAAAGATCTTGAAGCTTTCAACCCTCACAACCTCAGCACTGTTGATGTGCCATAAACCATTTCCTGAAACCTCCGGCCAACTCTTCTGTTTTGTTGATATTGATGGAAAGGTTGGGGTCATGATGCCATGTCACTAGCCTATCTACCCAAACTGTTTGTTATTTGAGATACAGCCCACCATGATGGTATCATCTGCAAACTTGTAGATGGAGTTAGAGCTGAACTTGGCCACATGGCTGAGCCATTGCCAAGGGTAACAGAGTGGGAAAATAAAGCATGGGAGTTAGAGCACGGCACAAAGGCTCAGCAAGGAGACCTGAGTTCAGTCCTGATTTCCAAAATGTTTGGACTTAGCCCAATCTTCCTCTGACTGTGTGGGTTTCCTTGAAGAGCTCTAGTTATCTCTCAAATTGCAAGGAAATGTGATTTGATATGTTAAATGCCCACTTTAAATTGCCCTTAGTGTATTGCTGAGTGATAGAATTTGGGTTGGTAAAATGGAATTGGTGCTGGAATAATGCTGATGAGTTTTTGATGGCCAGCACTGACTTGATGGGGTGGAGAGTTTGTTTCCTTGCTGTGTGAGCCTAAGTATCCTTGGACAGCATCTTCCTACCACCATCCCATCCCACCTCCCCCCCACTCCACCAAAACCTCCACCAGCTAGAAAAACAAGGGCAGGCAAATCACGAGGACACCACCTCCTGGAACTTGCCACACACCATCCTGCAAATATGTTGATGCTCCTTCATCATCAGTGGGTCAAAAATACTGGGCAATCTAAGGAGTATACTCACATCTCAAGGACAGCAGCGGTTCAAGAAGGCAGCTCACAACGACCAAAGGCAATTGGAGAAGGTCGATAAATCGCCTGGCTCAGCCCTTGAATAGAGTGAATAAAAAACTCTGCACCTGATTTGGATGCAGAGTTGTGTTTGCACGAGGTGTGTGAGGATAGCATTATCTCCGATAGTATTCCCACCTTGCAGCACATTTATCAGGTGGATCAGCCAATTTTTTGCTCCCTGCTAGTCATCTCTGTCTTTTAGCCTGCCAGCCCTCTGCTGCAGAGTAGTTGCAGGGGTCCTTGCAGCAGATGGTATGATTCTACATCTGGCCATCACTTCCCCCAAACCCTGCCAAGTAGGTGTGCCAGAGCATGCAGATATGTTCGGTAACCTCTTTTGTGCAGTACTTGATGGCACTGAATGTCTGCAGTGGAGATTGTTCCCTTCAGATTCTCATAAATAAATGTGTTTTTTTTTAAAAAAACCCTCGTCTCACTCCCTTTTGGTTGCTAGCGTCAAGGGCATCATTTCAGTCATTCCTGCCAAGGCCTTTTGCAATGCCTTAAGTAAAACACAAAGAGCAAAATGAAGCAGTGAAGATGGCTCTCTTGTAAGACAATCCATCTATTTCTGCTGCCATTTAAGATAGTGGGGAATAAGTCTGGCAGTGCTCCACAAGGAGCTTACAATTTCCCTGATTTATCTCCTCTCCGTGTCTTGCTTGGGCATTGAAATTGTACTCCCCTGACCATTCTGAAGAAACGCAGCTGCAAGTGAACTCTAATCTACAAAAGATCTTTCAAAATTAGCAAATCACTTAAATTGAGCTAAAAATTTAAAATTCTGCTAGAAATGGTTTTGCATTTTTAAACTTAATTGACAGTACACCACGACTGAGTTCATAGATTTTTCTCCATTGCTGGCTGCCAAATGGAACTGTAGGCAAAATTCATCTGCTCTTTCCTCACCCATATGAGAGACCTCAAGTCAAAAGTTTTCTCCATTTGGCCCATCCAACTGAAGATATCTGCTGAAGTGTTCTAAGCTTGCAAATAATTAGCCCTTAAGATGCAATTTTAATGCTCTTCATCTTCAGAGCTACTGACCTACTGAAGGATGTTGACAGATTATACTTAAAGCAAAATCAGATAAATCAAAAGGAATAGAGTGAGGTCAAGTCAAATGAATTGATGGCCGTTAGATAGTGATTATGTTTCTTTTTCTGTTTTGCATGGTGCTAATACCAGGGCCGTGGGATACACCCATCAGGTTCAGTACTGGACCCAAAACATAAACTCTATTTCTCTTTCCAACGATGCGGCCTAACCTGCTGAGTGTTTCCAGCACTTTTTCTTTCTTGCTTTCATGAGCCAAGTGAGTTGACCTGTGCAAATAATGACTGAAGCTTTAAATTTACTTTAAAAGATTTAGATTAAGATGTAATAAGAATGAAAAGTACTTCTGAAAACACATTCCCTCCAGATGAAAAATTAAAAGTCAGAAGTGGAATCAGGTTTAACATCAGTGGCATATGTTGTGAAGTTTGCTGTTTTGCAGCAGTAGTACAACAGAATACATAATAAAAATACAAATTATTCTCTCTAATTACATTAATTAAAGTAAAATTACAGTAATTACATTAAATAAATAGTACAAAAAAGAAAAAAATAGTGAGGTAGTGTATATGAATTCATTGTCCATTCAGAAATCTGATCGCAGAGGAGAAGAAGCTGCTCCTAAAATGTTGAGGGTCCTGTTCCCCCTCCTTGATGGTAGCAATGAGAAGAGGAGATGTCCTGGGTGATGGGGGACCTTAATGAAGCATGCAGACTTTCTGAAGCATCACCTTTTGAAGACGTCCTCGGTGTTAGGGAGGCTGATGCTCCTGACGAAGCTGGCTGAGCTTACAATCTTCTGCAGGTTTTTCTCATCCTGTGCAGTGGCCCTGCTACACCAGACAGTAACACAACCAGTTACAATGCCCTTTACGGTACATCTGTTAAAATTTGCTGGAGTCTTTGGTGGCATACCAAGTCTCCTCAAACTCCTAATGAAATATAATCACTGTGGTTTTGAAGCTTGTTGATTAGAACTGTGGGCCTGATTGGGTTGAAAGCCAAGTGGTATTCAATAAACATCAGCCTGACGTAGGAATTACTATTGTGCGGGTGATCAAAGATTGAGCGGAGAGGAGCCAGTGAGATTGCATGCACTATAGAGCTATTGTGGTGATAGGCAAATTGCAGTGAGTCCAGTACATATGCAAAATGATGTACTTCAAAATTCTTTGTAGTTGCAACTCATTGACTGAAGCACATTGTGGTTTTTCCAACCAGCTAATCTATCTCACTCCTGTGATCACCATCACCACTACCTCATCACCATCTGAAATTGGTTGGCACAGGTTTTCGGTGCCCTGCCAGGTACACTATCAGAGCCTGATGCCTTGCGAGGGTTCACCCTCTTGAAAGATGTTCTGACGTTGGCCGCTGAGTTAGAGATCATAGGGTCACCAGATGCTGTAGGGATTCACACTGTTGTAGTTTTTTTCTCCCTTTCATTGCTCTGCCGAAATCATTATTGATAAGCACAAGAATTAAATAGAATTAGAATTTTGTGCAAATCAATTGGAAAGTCTAAATTAATTATTTGCTATAATTTGCTGCCTAAATTTTGAAGATGGATCTGTATTCAGGCCAGAAATGTTGAGATGCTTTAGGCAAAAGTGGGAAATGACCCAAAGACCACAATGCTGATGTTTTGCAGTGCAGTTCTGGCAAAAGAATTTTAAACTAAAATCTGCATTCTTCAAGATAAAAAAAAGTGAATGTGCATCAATCAATGAGTTACATCTTCAATGAATTTTAGTGTACATGGTTATGCATATATACTATAATTTCAAGCTCAAAGCTGGAGATTATATATAAGGATTTAGCTGTCTGATTAAACTAAACATATTGTCATTGCAAACTACAATAATGACTACAATGCTATAACAAAAAGCTTTGCAGGTACAAACTTCTCCATCCCATGCATTATTTTGTGTCCTCTCAATTGAATGTACAGTATACAGTGATGATATAGGCCATGCAGTGTTGAGAGACTGCATTAGCAGTTTAAGTAGAAGAACACTATAAAATTTTACTAAATGCTCATCAAGTATATTTTTACATCACAAATGATACACTTGTTAATAATTTTTAAACAGGAGCAATCATCAGCAAAAATCAATAATAGGTCATTAATTGTTTTGTATTTGTGGAGCATTTCTGTTTGTAAATTATGACATTTGATTACCTACCTAAGGTTCTGCAATTAATAAGGTACACTGCTGGGTTTTCTGGTGATATGATAACGTGCTGAAAAAGAGCAAGGGCTTGTCCTCATATTCTGCTGTGTGATAGCTGTGTAACTCTCAAAGGTGAATTACAAGATCTCATGTTCCCAAAAGTTGAGGTACATTCAGAGAGAATCTGGAACTTAGATAAAACACTACCACACAGTACAGGCCCCTCAGCCCTCCATGTTGTGCAAATCTGGCCCTATTACTTCTGGCAAATCCCCTGGGAAGAGTTCAAGTGCATAAGTCATCTAGTTCTACAAGGGTGGAGCAAGGGTTGTGAGAGGGAAAGTCCTGTTGTCTTATGGAGGACTTAGTTCCTGAAGAATGGGATTCAAACTGTGCAGTATAAACTCCTCATTGCATGCCATGTAATTTCCCAAATTCTTCATTTTTTAGAGTGCTTTTTGAGGCAAGGAACAGGAAAGGACACAGAATAGAGGAGCTCAGTGATACCCATAAAGAGAGGAAGGTAATTTGTTACTCTGTGGTGGGACAGATGTGATCTGGCGACATGCATATAAGTTGAGAGGCAGAAAGTTTAAAGAAGATGTTCAGGGGCACGGTTTTTATTAATGCAGAGAGTGAAAGATGTCTGGAATGGGCTGGCAGGAGTAGAGGTGGCAACAATTATGATAGAGGCATTTAAGAGGCTTTTAGATTGACACATGAATATACAGAAAATGAAGGGACATTGATCATGCCCAGGCAGAAGAGATTTAGTCTAATTTGGCAACATGTTCAGTACAGGTATAGTGGTCCAAAGGGCCTGTTCTTATGCTGTACTGTTTTATGGCATAGTCTGTGTATTTCCATCAGATTTTACTGAGCCCTCAGAGTCAGGGGTGGAGTGGACAGCTGGATAACCCAGGGGACAGATGTGTCCATTTGCTTATCATAGATAGAGGACATGAGTGTGGACTAGCAATCATGGGGTAAGATTGTGTTTTTGAAAGGATCCTAGCACTGGGCAGCAGACTCTTGCAAATAAGGGTTACAGACTACAGCTTGAGTACGCTAACACCAGGGAACATTGAATCAATACAGACAACAAAGGTGCCCAAGGATCAAAGACTGCTGGAAAAGTAGGATCTCAATGAAGAGAAGGTAAACTCTAGAATTTATAAGAAATATAGCCAACAACTTTAAAAAATTTTTGAAAAGGGAAACTATTCCCCCCAGAATGAGCTTAAAGAAATTATTATGCGATTTGCTGAAGCTAAAAGGTTCTCAAGATAGGACTGATTACAGTATTAGGAGATATCTGAGTAATCATTGTCTGAATGGAAAGAGTCAGATTCAAGAGCTTCCAATGATGTGATATGGAAAAAAAGGGTAAAATAATGGCTCGGATGGGAAACTTAAAATGAAATCCCTGCAGTAGAGGGAGATAACGAAGGAAAAGAAACTGTTAAAGTTTCAAGTTGCTCTAATAACCAGCAGGAAACTGATGAAAGTGCACAGCAGGGAGGGCAAGCCAGTGAAAGGTTGTAGAACATTTCTTCAAAGTGATGCTGGCTGATCGCAAGAAAATCTTCAAAGGTGCTATAGTTATTAGAATGCTGGCCTCTCTGGCTGGATTAGAATATCAGGGTTTTGCATTTATTGGATTTGGGAATGGTGGCAGCATCAACTTTCTGAGCAGAACCAGGTATAGAATTGGAGGTCAATGGGTGTCCATTTTGGACAGAGTGGATGACACACAAACACAGCAAGATCTCAGGGTACTTATCGCAGATGAAACAACAAACTGTGCCACTGAAACAAGCATTGAAGGTAATTATGATGAAACATCACTTTGGTGGAAGCAGCGGGAAGTTACTAAATCAGGGTCTCTGAAGTGGATGCTTGAGTAGCACAGACTGAAGCCACATGAAAAGTAACCAGAACACACCAAAAATTTTGAGTGGGAGCAAGTCAAGATTGCTGTGGAGTCCCAACAGGGATATGATGATGAGGATCTGAGTGAATCAGAAAGAGAGGGGAAGGGACAGAAGGGGTGGGGAGCAGGTTATCTGAAGTTGGGCAATTTCATGTTCATGTCATTGGGTTGTATAGTGCCCAGGAGGAATTTATTCTGACAGGAACTCTAAACTCTGTACTCTCAAAATTTTACTTTTGAAGGCCGTGCATTAACCAAGTACACCTTTGCCTGAAAACGAGGAGAGCGAGGAGGTGATAGAAAGGAATTACAGGCAGGTGGTCACACCAGGGCCACAGGAGACAGACAAGTGGGTAACAGTCGGGAGAGGGAAGTGGAAGTGTCAGGTACTAGAGTGTACCCCTGTGGCTGTACCCCATGACAATAAGTACTCCTGTTTGAGTACTGTTGGGGGGGACTGCCTACGTGGGAGAAGCAACAGTGGCCGTGCCTCTGGCACAGAGTCCGGCCCTGTGGTTCAGAAGGGTAGGGAAAGGAAGAGGAAGGCAGCAGTGATAGGGGACTCTATAGTTAGGGGGTCAGACAGGTGATTCTGTGGACGCAGGAAGGAAACTTAGATGGTAGTTTGCCTCCCAGGTGCCAGGGTCCCAGATGTTTCAGATCACATCCAAGATATCCTGCAGTGGGAGGGAGAACAGCCAGAGGTCGTGGTACATATTGGTACCAATGACATAGGTAGGAAAAGGGAAGAGGTCCTGAAAAAAGACTACAGGGAGTTAGGGAGGAGGTTGAGAAGCAGGACTGCAAAGGTAGTAATCTCGGGATTACTGCCTGTGCCATGTGACAGTGAATATAGGAATAGAATGAGGTGGAGGATAAATGCATGGCTGAGGGATTGGAACAGGAGGCAGGGATTCAGATTTCTGGATCATTGGGACCTCTTTTGGGGCAGATGTGACCTGTACAAAAAGGATCGGTTGCACTTGAATCCCAGGGGGACCAATATCCTGGCGGGGAGGTTTGCTGAGGCTACTGGGGAGAGATTAAACTAGAATTGCTGGGGGCTGGGAACCGAACTGAAGAGACCAGGGAAGAGGTGGCTGGCTCACAAATAGAGAAAGCTTGGAGACAGTGTGTGAGGGAGGATAGACAAGTGATAGAGAAGGAACTCGCTCAGACCGACGGTTTGAGATGTCAAGTCAAGTCAAATCAAGACGCTTTTTATTGTCATTTCAACCATAAACTGCTGGTACAGTACACAGTGAAAACAAAGCAATATTGCTCCAGGATTATGGTGCTAAATGAAACAACACAAAACTACACTAGACTATGTGAGACAACACTAGACTATGTAAAACAACACAAAAACTACACTAGACTACAGACCTACACAGGATTACATAAAGTGCACAAAACAGTGCAGGGCATCTCAAAAATTAATTAATTAATTAATTAATAATAAACACACTAGGCACAGTAGAGGACAAATTTCAAAATAATAATAAATGATGTAGATGTCAGTCTAGACTCTGGGTATTGAGGAGTCTGATGGCTTGGGGGAAGAAACTGTTGCACAGTCTGGTTGTGAGAGCCCAAATGCTTCGGTGCCTTTTGCCAGATGGCAGGAGGGAGAAGAGTTTGTGTGAGGGGTGCATGAGGTCCTTCACAATGCTGTTAGCTTTGCGGGAGCAGCGTGTGGTGTAAATGTCTGTAAAGACGGGAAGAGAGACCCCCGATGATCTTCTCAACTGACCTCACTATCCGCTGCAGAGTCTTGCGATCCAAGACGGTACATTTCCTGAACCAGACAGTGATGCAGCTGCTCAGGATGCTCTCAATACATCCTCTGTAGAATGTGATGTGGATGGGGGTGGGGGGGGGGGGGTGGAAGATGGACTTTTCTCAGCCTTTGCAGAAAATAGAGATGCTGCTGGGCTTTCATGGCTATGGAGCTGGTGTTGAGGGACCAGGTGAACACCAAGAAATTTGGTGCTCATAATGATCTCAACGGAGGAGCCATCCATGTTCAGCGGGGAGTGGTCACTCCGTGCCCTCCTGAAGTCAACAGCCATCTCTTTTGTTCTGTTCACATTCAGAGACAGGTTGTTGGCTCTGCACCAGTCCGTTAGCTGCTGCACCTCCTCTCTGTATGCCGACTCAATAGATTAAAATAGATGTGTCTATTTTAAAGCAAAGAGTATTATGAACAAAGCAGATGAGCTTAGAGCATGGATCAATATTTGAAGCTATGATGTGGTGGCCATTACAGGGACTTGGATGGCTAAGGGACAGGAACGGTTACTTCAAGTGCCGGGTTTTAGATGTTTCAGAAAGGACAGGGAGGGAGGCAAAAGAGGTGGGAGTGTGGCACTGTTGATCAGAGATAGTGTCACGGCTGCAGAAAAGGAGGATTGATGGAGGGGTTGTCTACGGAGTCTCTGTGGGTGGAGGTTAAGAACAGGAAGGGGTCGATAACTTTACTGGGTGTTTTTTATAGGTCACCCAATAGTAACAGCGATATCGAGGAGCAGATAGGGAAACAGATCCTGGAAAGGTGTAATAATAACAGACTTGTTGTGATGGAGATTTTAATTCCCTAATATTGATTGGCATCTCCCTAGAGCAAGGGGTTTAGATGGGATGGAGTTTGTTAGGTGTGTTCAGGAAGGTTTCTTGACACAACATGTAGATAAGCCTACAAGAGGAGAGACTGTACTTGATTTGGTATTGGGAAATGAACCTGGTCAGGTGTCAGATCTCTCAGTGGGAGAGCATTTTGGAGATAGTGATCATAATTCTATCTCCTTTACAATACAATTGGAGAGAGATAGGAACAGACAAGTTAGAAAAGCATTTAATTGGAATAAGGGGCATTATGAGGCTATCAGGCAGGAAACTGGAAGCTTAAATTGGGAACAGATGTTCTCAGGGAAAAGTACAGAAGAAACGTGGCAAATGTTTAGGTGATATTTGTGTGGAGTTCAGCATAGGTACGTTCCAATGAGACAAGGAAGTTATGGTGGGGTACAAGAACCGTGATGTACAAAGACTGTAATAAATCTAGTCAAGAAGAAAGGAAAAGCTTACAAAAGGTTCAGAGAACTAGATAATGTTAGAGATCTAGACGATTATAAGGCTTACAGAAAGGAGCTTAAAAAGGAAATTAGGAGAGCCAGAAGGGGCCATGAGAAGGCCTTGGTGGGCAGGATTAAGGAAACCCCAAGGCATTCTACAAGTATGTGAAGGGCAAGAGGATAAGACATGAAAGAATAGGACCTATCAAGCGTGGCAGTGGGAAAGTGTGTATGGAACCGGAGAAAATAGCAGAGGTACTTAATGAATACTCTACTTCAGTATTCACTATCGAAAAGGATCTTGGTGATTGTAGTGATGACTTGCAGCAGATTGAAAAGCTTGAGCATGTAGATATTAAGAAAGAAGATGTGCTGGAGCTTTTGGAAAGCATCAAGTTGGATAAGTTGCTAGGCTCAGATGAGATGTACCCCAGGCTACTGTGGGAGGCGAGGGAGGAGATTGCTGAGCCTCTGGCGATGATCTTTGCATCATCAATAGGGACAGGAGAGGTTCCAAAGGATTGGAGGGTTGTGGATGTTGTTCCTTTATTCAAGAAAGGGAGTAGAGATAGCTCAGGAAATTATAGACCAGTGAGTCTTACTTCAGTGGTTGGTAAGTTGTTGGAGAAGATCCTGAGAGACAGGATTTATGAACATTTGGAGAGGTATAATATGATTAGGAATAGTCAGCATGGCTTTGTCAAGGGCAGGTCGTGCCTTATGAGCTTGATAGAATTTTTTGAGGATATAACTAAACACATTGATGAAGGAAGAGCAGTAGGTGTAGTGTATATAGATTTCAGCAAGGCATTTGATAAGGTACCCCATGAAAGGCTTATTGATAAAGTAAGGAGGCGTGGGATCCAAGGGGGCATTGCTTTGTGGATCCAGAACTGGCTTACCCACAGAAGGCAAAGAATTGTTGTAGACGGATCATATTCTGCATGGAAGTCAGTGACCAGTGGTGTGCCTCAGGGATCTGTTCTGGGACCCTTACTCTTCATGATTTTTATAAATGACTTGGATGACAAAGTGGAGGGGTGGGTTAGTAAATTTGCTGATGACACAAAGGTTGAAGGTGTTGTGGATAGTGTGGAGGGCTTTCAGAGGTTACAGCGGGACATTGATAGGATGCAAAACTGGGCTGAGAAGTGGCAGATGGAGTTCACCCCAGATAAGTCTGAGGTGTTTCATTTTGGTAGGTCAAATATGATGGCAGAATATAGTATTAATGGTAAGACTCTTGGTAGTGTGGAGGATCAGAGGGATCTTGGGTTCTGAATCCATAGGACGCTCAAAACTGCTGTGCAGGTTGACTCTGTGGTTAAGAAGGCAAACATGTACTGGCCTTCGTTAATCATGGAATTGAATTTAGGAGCTGAGAGGTAATGTTGCAGCTATATAGAACCCTGGTCAAACCCCACTTGGAGTACTGTGCTCAGTTCTGGTCACCTCACTACAGGAAGGATGTGGAAGCCATAGAAAGGGTGCAGAGGAGATTTACAAGGATGTTGCCTGGATTGAGGAGCACGTCTTATGAAAACAGGTTGTGTGAACTCGGCCTTTTCTCCTTGGAGTGTGAGGTGAGGTGAGGATGTGAGGTGACGTGATAGAGGTATATAAGATGATGAGAGGCATTGATCATATGGATAGTCAGAGGCTTTTCCCAGGGCTGAAATGGTTGCCACAAGAGGACACAGGTTTAAGGTGCTGGGGAGTATGTTTTCTTCGGTTGGCCGTCAGAATCTGATGACGACGTCCACTCCTTTAACGGTGAGATCTTTGATGACTGTACAGTCCTATCCTGGACCCACAAGTTCTATTGTAGGTGGGACATGTATATGTGGTAGTGGTGGTAGTGATGGCAACCATGGCTGCATTTCTTCTGGCTCTCTTCTGCTGTCTTCTGGTTGTTCTTTCCATCTCCAGAATACGAGTCCCATCCCTACACAGCTGTTGCCAAGTGTTACGGTCAGCAGCAACATCCTCCAGGTCCTCGGGTCTGATCTTGCACTTCCTTAAAGCATTCTTCATCAAATCCTTATAGCATTTCTTCGGCCCTCCAGCTGAGCATTGACCATGATGTAGCTGGGTGTATTACACTCTGTGGGGTAGCCGACATGGGGGTATCCTTATCACATGCCCCAGCCACTGAAACTGGAACCTTGTCTGAGTTCAGAAAATACCATGGAACAACAGTGGACCTATATCAGCTCTGCGCTCTGTGAGGCAGCAGCCCAATCTATCGACCATAAGAGCAGAAACCACCAAGACTGGTTTGACGATAACTCAGATACCATCCATAACTTGCTTAAAGACAGGCACAAAGCACACCGGGCAACTTTAGATAACCCATCATCCACCAGCATCAGGCAGCACTGGCAGGCAGCTCGGGGGAAAGTGCGAAAGGCAATACGGGCCAAACAAAATGAGTGCTGGGCTGAAAAGGCACATGAAATCCAGTCCTTTGCCGATAATAATGACGTGCATCATTTTTACAATGCTGTCAAAACCATCTACGGCCCAATAAATCGATGCATTACTCCCCTGAAAACAGCAGACGGTCAAACACTTCTGAAGAATCAGAATACCTTTCTGCTGAGGTGGGCTGAGCATTTTAACACCCTGCTTAATCAGGATTCTGACGCAGATCCCACCATCCTGGACGAACTGCCTGAACTTCCTCCTATCCACGACCTCAGTCTACCACCAGCCTTCCAGGAGGTTCTATCAGCTGTCCATTCCCTTAAGAACAATAAGTCCCCTGGCACTGACAATATCCCTGCCGAGTTACTGAAGAACGGAGGGTACATGTGTATGCGCACCCTCTACCAGTACATCACCAAGGCCTGGACCGACGAGAACATCCCACAGCAATGGAGAAATGCAAACATCGTTGTAATTTATAAGAACAAGGGTGACAAGGCCATCTGTAGCCATAGTAGGGGCATATCACTCCTTTCTGTTGCTGGAAAGGTCCTGGCTAAGGTGATGCTTCAGAGGCTCATCAGCAACATCACCAAGTCAATGCTGCCTGAGTCGCAGTGTGGATTTAAGAAGAACAGGAGCACGATCAACATGATCTTCACAGCCCAGCAGCTTCAGGAAAAGTGCCAGGAGCAACATCAACACCTGCTTATGGCCTTTGTCGACCTCTCCAAAGCATTCGACACTATGCAAAGAGAGCTCTTATGGGAAGTCTTCCTCAGGTTTGGCTGTCCCAATAAATTTGGGGAGCAGGTACAGATGAGATGTCAGGGGTAAGTCTTTTACGCAGAGAGTGGTGAGTGCGTGGAATGGGCTGCCGGCAATGGTGGTGGAGGTGGGTACGATAGGGTCTTTTAAGAGACTTTTGGATAGGTACATGGAGCTTAGAGAAATAGAGGGCTATGGGTAAGCCTAGTAATTTCTGAGTTAGGGACATGTTCGGCACAACTTCATGGGCCGAAGGACCTATATTGTGCTGTAGGTTTTCTATGTTTCTAAAACAACCTGCTCCAATCCACAGTTGCCAGATCCTTTCTGATGCCATCAAAATTGGCCTTTCTTCAATTCAAACCGAGAACCAGGTCTATCCTGCCCCATAATTACCTTGAAACTAATGGTATTATGATCATCAGATGCAAAGTGTTTCCCTACATAAACTTAAGTCGCCTACCCTATCTCATTCCCTAACAGGAGAGCTAATATGGCACTGTCTCTACCATAACACACACAGAACGCTGGAGGAGCTCAGCAGGTCAGGCAACATCTATGGAAAGGAGGAAACAGTCAATGTTTCGGGCTAAGACACTTCATCAGGGCAGAGAAGGAAGGGGGAAGATTCTAGAATAAAAAGGTGGGGAGAGGGGAGGGAAGCTAGCTGGAAGGTGACAGGCAAAGGCAGGTAGGAAGGAAAGGACAAGGGCTGGAGAAGAAATAATCTGATAGGAGAGGAGAGTGGACAATAGGAGAAAGGGAAGGAGGAGGCAACCCAGGGGGAAGTAATAGGCAGGTGAGAAGAAATGAACGGTCAGAGTGGGGAATAGAGAGGGTGGGGGAGAAACGTCCACAGAAGGAGAAATCAACATTCATGCCCTCAGGTGGGAGGTTACCCAGACGGAATATCAGGTGATGCTCCTTCTCTAGTTGGAGCGCAGTCCAGTTGGGACTTTTGTGTACTGATTAAGGAAACTTTGCTGAACACATTTGACAGACCCTTTCCCATCCAGTCCTTTTATAATGTGGGAGTCTCAGTCAATATGTGGAAAGTCAAAATCACCTGCTATTACAACCTTATGTTTCATGCAACTGTCTACGATCTCACTACAAATTTGCTCCTCTAAATCCCATGGACTATTAGGTGGTCTATAATATAATCCCAATAACGTGGTCATGCCTTTTCTTATTCCTCACTTCTGCCCGTAAAGCCTCACTAGATGAGTTCTCCAGTCTGTCCTGACGGAGCACTGCCATGACATTTTCCCTGACTAGTAATGCTATCCCTTCCCCCTTTAATCCCTCCTACTCTATCATGTCTAAAACAATAGAAACCCAAAATATTGAGCTGCCAATCCTGCCCCTCCTGTAACCAAGTCTCACTAAAGGTTAAAATGTCATAATTCCAGGTGTTGATCCATGCCCTAAGCTCATTGCCTTTCCTAGAATACTCCTTGCATTGAAATATGTGCAATTCAGAACATCAGTCCCACTGTGCTCATGCTTTTGACTCCTGACCTTGTATGCAGACTTAACAACATCTTTCTCCACAACCACTCCACTCTCTGTTCTGGTGCTCTGGTTCCTGTCCCTCTGCAGCTCTGGTTTAAATCACCAACCATGCAGCAACCTTCCCGCTAGGTTATTAATCCTCCTCCAGTTCAAGTGCAAACCATCTCTTTTGTACAGGTCACTGGAAGAGAGCCCAATGATCCAAAAATATGAAGCCCTCCCTCCTGCACCAGCTCCTTGACAACGTGTTAAACTATATGACCTTCCTACTTCTGGCCTCACTAGCATGTGGCACAGGTAGCAAACCTGAGATCACAACCCTGGAGACCCTGTCCTTTAACATAGCACCTAACGCCCTAAATTCACTTGGCAGGACCTTGTCACCCATTCTATCCATGTCATTTGAACTGATGTGGACCACGACTTCTGGCTGCTTACCCTCCCATTTAAGAATGCTGTGGAAGCACTCTGAGGTGTCCCTGGGGATCTCATTCTCGGTCACAGAACTTTCTCTCTGCTCCCCCAACCACCGAATCCCCTATCACCACAGTTCGCCTTTTTTTCTCTCTTCCCTTCTGAGCCACAGATACAGACTCAGTGCCAGAGTCTGTATCTCCCTGATAGGTCGTACCCCCAAGAGTATCCAAAGCAGTATACTTATTATTGAGGGGAATGGTCACATGTGTACTCTGCACTGGCTGCTTATTCCCTTTTTCTCTTCTGACCGTCACTCAGACACCTGCCTCCTGCAATGTAGGGGTGACTGTAGCTCCTCTCTATCACCTCCTCATTCTCCTGTACGAGCCATTCTCCAGTTCCTTACTACGGTCTCTAAGGAGCTGCAGCTCAGTGCACTTCATGCAGATGAGTTATCAGTGGGACTGGAGGTCTCCCAAAGTCTCCACACCTCACACAAGGAACATACCACAGACTCTGGACCCATTCTCAGTGCACAAGCTATGTACTAACAGAGAGGAAACACTTACTGGACCCTGACTTAGAGCCTGCACCTGTGCTTGTACAAGCCGGCTGAGCCAAAGCTAGACCATTCTAACGCAGGCCCACTCCAACCATGACGCTCCCACAATGGCCACTCTTCTTAAGCCTCCCTTCTCTTTATTGGCTCGATTAAAACTCACTCCCAATGACGCTTGCAGTTTTCAAATGGCTCCCATCCTGAAAGATGTCACTCTCTCGCTCGCTGCTTCAAATCGGTGACTCACTCCCAACAAGACTTGCAGTTTTCACAAGGAGGCATAATAAAGGCTGGAGAGGTAAAGAAGAGAAAAATTAAGAATCCTGAATTAAAGAAGCACAATTCAAGAATTAGAAGAGAAAGGAAGTCAAGATGCATGACAGCATGCAAATAGCCAGATGATAGAGTGTGTGAAAAAGCAACCAAAGATTGTTAAGACCATGCAGTATTAAAAGTTATTGAGATAATTATGTTGATGCAACAATTATAAAGAAAGTTACAAGATCAAATAAGCATGTGGTCTATTTGATATATTAGAATTGTTTAATGCCTGAAGAAGACATTTCAGAGATGTCAAGCATTGTTCATAGAGAAAAATCTTGAAAGATATAGAAGATATGTAAAGATTTTGCTCTGTTATATTTATAATTATGTATATATGTAGATGTTGGTAAATAATTAGTTGTTTAATTTGTACATGTAAGTAATTATCGTTGTAGATAGCTGATGGTTTGCATGGGTTAAATGATTCTTTCTGAAGGAGAGGTAGCAATGTGTATATGAGTGTGAATGACCTGAATAATTATTCCACCAGATACAGCTGTTAAGTTTGAGAATGATTGTTTTCAATAAAGAATCTTCTGCCGTTAGCTTTGCTAATCGAGTCATAGAGTCATAGACTAATAGAGCACAAAACAGAACCTTCAGCCCATTACATCCATGTCAACATTTTTGCCCATCTACTCTAATCACATTTGCCCACATTAGGACTGTATCCTTCTATGCCTTGTCGATTTAACTGTCCATCTAAATGCCTTTTAAATGTGATGTATCTGAATCCACTACCTCCTCTGGCAATAAGACAACCTTTAAATCTCAAACATGAGGAAATCTGCAGATGCTGGAAATTCAAACAACAACACACACAAAATGCTGGTGGAACGCAGCAGGCCAGGCAGCATCTATAGGGAGAAACGCTGTCGACGTTTCGGGCCAAGACCCTTCATCAGGACTAACCAAAAGGAAAGATAGTAAGAGATTTGAAAGTAGTGGGGGGAGGGGGAAATGCGAAATGATAGGAGAAGACCGGAGGGGGTGGGATGAAGCTAAGAGCTGGAAAGGTTATTGGCAAAAGTGATACAGAGCTGGAGAAGAGAAAGGATCATGGGACGGGAGGCCTCAGGAGAAAAAAAGGGGGGGGGAGCACTAGAGGGAGGTGGAGAACAGGCAAACAACTAAATATGTCAGGGATGGGGTAAGAAGGGGAGGAGGGGCATTAACGGAAGTTGGAGAAGTCAATGTTCATGCCATTAGGTTGGAGGCTACCCAGCCAGTATATAAGGTGTTGTTCCTCCAACCTGAGTTTGGATTCATTTTGACAATAGAGGAGGTCATGGATAGACATATCAGAATGGGAATGGGACGTGGAATTAAAATGTGTGGCCACTGGGAGATCCTGCTTTTTCTGGCAGACCGAGCGTAGGTGTTCAGCGAAACGGTCTCCCAGTCTGTGTCGAGTCTCACCAATATATAAAAGGCCACACCGGGAGCACCGGACGCAGTATACCACACCAGCCGACTCACAGGTGAAGTGTCGCCTCACCTGGAAGGACTGTCTGGGGCCCTGAATGGTGGTGAGGGAGGAAGTGTAAGGGCAGGTGTAGCACTTGTTCCGCTTACAAGGATAAGTGCCAGAAGGGAGATCGGTGGGAAGGGATGGGGGGGACGAGTGGACAAGGGAGTCACATAGGGAGCGATCCCTGCGAAAAGCAGAAAGGGGGGGGGGGAGAGAAAAATGTGTTTGGTAGTGGGATCCCGTTGGAGGTGACAGAAGTTACAGAGAATTATACGTTGGACCTGGAGGCTGGTGGGGTGGTAGGTGAGGACAAGGGGAACCCTATCCCGAGAGGGGTGGTGGGTGGATGGGGTGAGGGCAGATGTGCGGGAAATGGGAGAGATGCGTTTGAGAGCAGAGTTGATGATGGATGAAGGGAAGCCCCTTTGTTTAAAAAAGAAAGACATCTCCTTCGTCCTGGAATGAAAAGCCTCATCCTGAGAGCAGATGCGGCGGAGACGGAGGAATTGTGAGAAGGGGATAGCATTTTTGCAAGAGACAGGGTGGGAAGAGGAATAGTCCAGGTAGCTGTGAGAGTCTGTAGGCTTATAGTAGATATCAGTAGATAGGCTGTCTCCAGAGATAGAAATTTGAGGGCAGGGTGAAAGTTGGAGGCAAAGTTAATGAAGTCGATGAGCTCAGCATGCGTGCAGGAGGCAGCGCCAATGCAGTCGTCGATGTAGCGAAGGAAAAGAAGGGGATAGATATCGGTATAGACTTGGAACATGGACTGTTCCACAAAGCCAACAAAAAGGCAGGCATAACTGGGACCCATACGGGTGCCCATGGCTACACCCTTGGTTTGGAGGAAGTGGAAGGAGCCAAAGGAGAAATTATTGAGAATAAGAACTAATTCCGCTAGACGGAGGAGAGTGGTGGTAGAGGGGAATTGGTTAGGTCTGGAATCCCAAAAAAAGCGAAGAGCTTCGAGACCATCTCGGTGGGGGATGGAGGTATATAGGGACTGGACGTCCATGGTGAAAATAAGATGGTGGGGGCCAGGGAACTTAAAATCATTGAAAAAATTCAAAGCATGAGAAGTGTCACGAACATAGGTGGGAAGAGATTGAACAAGGGGGGGATAAGACAGTGTCAAGGTATGCAGAAATGAGTTCAGTGGGGCAGGAGCAAGCTGAGACAATAGGTCTACCTGGACAGGCAGGTTTGTGGATTTAAATCTCTTGTTTTAAAACTATATCCCTCTTGTTTTTGATACTTTGGTACTTGCAAAAAAAAATTGAAGGAACTCACAGAGACAACAGATTTCAAGTAGAATTTGAATGATTAGTGTTCCATGTTCAGTTTTCCAGTTATCCAAAGGTCAACATTCAGAATGAGGAGGCGAAATACAGTTCCCTTTAGGTCTGTCAATAAGATTTATCGGAACTGATTAGTATTCAAAGCACAGAATTCTTATTTTAAATAACTTTTCCATTCTGAAGTAAGTTTAAGTAAATGCTACATGTTGTCATTGAAAGACCCATTAACAGTAGTAGCATTAAAATCCATTACGTTTGTAGACAATGCCCAATCTCCATCTGTTTCTCGATCACAGTTTAACATCAGTGACACCACCAAATGTTTTTCTGTAAACTCCCTTGCTCTACATATTCTGGAATTTCCATTATATTAAAACCAGAACAGAACAAATTCCACTTGGCTCTGTTCTTTATCCTAGTTCGTTGTGCATCTTTAGTCAAATCTGAGGTAGTCAAACTGGAGCCACATCGCCAGTTTTGGCTCCAAGTAAAATGTTCATTGGCTCCTGCATCCAAAGTCAGGATTGCTGAATTGGCTTCAGCTCAGCAAAGTACGTTCTTTAATGCCAAGCTCTTCAGAACAGGCTTCTAGACTGTATTTATACAGATTTATCTCATCTCTCACACTTTCTCTCTTACTTATGACAAGCTCTGAGAGAGAACATTGACAGCAAAACAGTAAATGACCCATGGCACTGACACATCAATTAAATTCCTACTTTCTGACACTTGATCACAGGGAAAATGGCTGCAAGCTGAGCACTAAATAACATTGGGAAGAAGCAGCTGGATGGTTTATTCAGAAGGTTCTCTCGGTTTGTTGTCCGCTTTGGCATGGTTTATCATATTATGTGGAATTACCATTAAAAAATTAAAACAATTAAAACTAAATAACTCTGAATTATAGAAAATCAAACTGAAGAATAAAGACAAAAATGTGCTCTTACGTAAAGATTGCAATATCCATGTTAATATGTTGAAGGATTAACTTAATGAATTGTGCTATTTATAATGACATGATGACTTTAATAATAAATGAACATCGGGGCTTTTATCCATATAGCAAATAAATTCTGCTGTGGTGCCGTGCTGGGAGCATTAATACGATTAAATGTTTTATAATCTAAGGAGGGCATATTAGAAGAGCAAGGTCCCTTAATTTGTTTTATCTAATTAGAAGCTGAAGTAGGACATGTGGAAAATATACAGATCTTTCTGAAACCTGGAGCAGCTGAGGTCAACAGTTTACGTAAGTAACCTATTACTTTCATATAGACATAATCAACTTGTCCAATCAGTAGCCAAGACATCCAACCAACAGGATCATCATCTTAACCTCTGACCTGTTGGGCCAGCGATGATGAAGGAATGAATGCTGACAGTGATGTCTTTCGGCCCTGCATAGGGTTTCTAGCAGTGACTGCCATTCAGCTGGATTAATTCACAGGGCTTGAATATACCGTAACCCTTCAAACAAGAATAGAACCCTATTTCTGGTTAGAAAGAACATTGAACCTTGGAATTTGATCATGTAGTGTATGATTCCATAATGGGATTGGGATTACATAGGTTCATAAAGTAATACAGCACAAAAACAGGCCTTTAGGCCCAACTGGTCGATGGCAATTACAACATTCTCGTTGGCAGTTCCAGTTGCCTCCAATAGGCATAGTGGAACATTAACCTGAATGTACAACGTGCATCGTCATAAGTGATGTTGGATGTTGCTGGGCTGATTGTAAAGTGGATGTTTGGGACTACTGCTTACCCTTTGGATGATGGAGACATGGCAAGAAACAATGTGAGAATCAAATGGAAAAATAAGCCCCAGAAGAAGAAATCCATTGTTCTTCGGTGCGGCATGAAGGCATTACTCTTTCAGGGATGAGCTATAGGATGACAGGAACGGGCTGGTGGAATGCCAGATGCTTAGGATGAAGCATTAACTTTATTCACCATATACATTTACATGTATTAGGAATTTAATACAATGGAGGATGAAATATAACATGGAAAAATCTAGTAATATATCTTGGAGAGAAGATCAGGAAGGGACAATATATGAAAGGTATAATTCAAAAAAAGGTAGGAGGAAAGAGACATTCATAGCATAAGTCTTTGAAGCTGGCAGAGGAGCTTGAGGTATTGTGTAAAGAAGTATTCAGGATCCAAAGCTCCATACATAAAAACTTACAGAACCTTAACAAAGAAATTGTGATTAACCTCCATAAAACAATGTTTCAGCCATATGAAGTTACATATCCAATTTTGGTCACTTTACTTTAGGAAGAACAGAAAGTCTTGGAGAGGATGTAGTAATAGTCAAATCAGTCATGTTGAGTATGATGTTCTGTCTAATGGTGGGTTCTCAGGTGGCTGTAGATGCTCATCCATGATCACATAAATCCAGGGTGTTAGGATAGATTCTTTCTATGCATGACTTTGTTTAACATGGAGAGGGTGACGCATTGGCTGCCACCACAAAACAGATCTGGATTATGTTCCAGTGGCATGGAACACAAGACAAGTGGGGATCATTCACTCTGTCTTCCTCATGCAGCCTTCCCCTGTCTTCAATGCTATTGTGATGTCTCATTATCTTCCGTCAGCTCCACTGTCGATGTCATGGTTGTATTGCTCTTTGTCTAGAACCTCCCCCTTGACCTCTTGGCCATAAGTGACCCTACCAGCAGCTGAGCACCAGATGGCTTCACTTTTGGGATCTCAAGAACTCACAAGCCACTCCACCATGACAAGTGATGATCCTTGGAGAAGTTGGAGAGGCTGTAGTAAAGGTTCACTGGGAGGTCTCCATAGACAAATGCCCTATGTTATGGAGACAGACTGAGAAAACTGGAAATGGTGCACTTACAGTAAAAGTTCATTGAGAGCTAAAGAGTTAAGATATTCCAAATGTCAGGACAAAATGAAACATCTCCCATTGGTGGAAGAATTAAGAACCAAAGGACACGAATATAAGGTGTATGGTAAAAAGAACCAAAGGTCATGGAAGGAAATAACTTCTTTAAATACAACAAAGTATCAGGAGAACATTGTCCAAAAGGATGATGGAAGCAGGTTCAGTTTCAAAGGGAATTGGGTCTATATTTGGAAACAGAAAACATTTACAGGGCTATTGAGATGGAGCATGCTAGAGTCTAAAGGAGATTTACGAGAATGATCCCAAGAATGAAAGGGTTAATGTATGAGGACATTTGATGTCTCTGGGCCTGTACTCACTGGAGTTTAGGAGAATGAGAGGGGATCTCATTGAAACCTATTGAATATTGAAAGGGCTAGATAGAGTGGATGTGGAGAGAAGATTTCCTATTGTGGGAGAGCCTAGGATCAGAGGGTACAGCCTCAGAATAGAGGGATTCTTTGGAACAAAGATGAGGAGGGATTTCATTAGCTTGAGGGTAGTGAATCTGTGGAATTGAGTGCCACAGACAGCTGCGGAGGCCAGGTCATTGTGTGTGTATAAAGGAGAGGCTGATAAATTCTTGATTAGTAAGGCTGTGAAAGGTTATAGGGAGAAGGCAGGAGAATGGGTTGAGAGGGAACTAAACCAGCCCTGATCGAATGGCAGAGAAGGCTCATTGGGCCAAATGGCCTACTTCTGTTCCTATGTCTTATGGTCTTACAGAGAGCAAGCATGGACTAGGACGGGCTAGATTGCCTCCATCTGTACCTCTGTCTTTGATAGGAAATGGATTACAGAAAACATCAGTCAGTTTCTGGTAACATCTCGATCATCTGAAAATTTCAGCAAAAGAATATGGATGGGGAGGGAGTCCCAAATATTCTAGTTCTCATTTCTTAAAATGTTTTCTGAAGCAGCATCAAAACAGCAAGATAGCTATTCCTGTGTCTACTTCAGCGATCTTCACTGCAGTTCACCCCAAGTTTTCCCAGTACTTCCAGCAGCAGCCCCTATTGAAAATCACTGCATTGAAATCTCCAAATGTCAGGGAAATATTGTAGGTAAACTTACAATTTGTGCACATACCTTGAAATCCCAGAATAATTTTAAACATCTTGGATCACACTACTTATGCATTTGCATGGAAATCATTCCTCACTAATGCCGGTCCCATTGTGACAGGGTCCACATAGAACACTGTTTTACCAAGGATGTAGCTTGGATGATGGCACCCAATGATGCAAATTTCTCAGCCACATTTTTAGAAAAAGCTGGGAATTCGGGATCAGTCATCTCTTTCAATAGTTTTGATTACCTAACTATGACTAGAAGCAATTTCCCGGTATTTTATTTTCTCTAATTGACTGTGCTTTCATTGCTTTTATTCACACTCTGTCCAGGCTTACAGAGGTTTTGGGTGGGATTCTGTACATTATACGCAAGTACGAATTTATACAGGATTATCTATTGTGTCTTTATATATCCTCCATGCAATATAGTCAGATTCAAGGAAGCAAAAGAATGAAACTGATGAAGAAAATCAACTTTTTCAATTGCTTATGATTTCTTAGATTTTTTATATTGAAAGATGAAAGATTTATATTATAGATGTAAGAAAACAAATTATGGGGCAGTTTTGATACACAAGGCAATAGTATAACAGTACAGAAGCTGATGGATCATTCAGCAAAATTTAATGGCTGAAATGAACTATCTCACATTTGTCTTCAGTAAATATTTATGCTCTGCCTTTCGTCTGTTGACAGTTAAGAATCTTAAACTTGCCTTCAGTACTCTGCCCTGTACTTTCTTGGTGATAGAAATTTGGAAATGGTCCTTAGAATGAGAGTGTTTTTCTCTTTCTCTTTCCACTTTTCCTCTCAGAATCCAGTTCTTTAATCCAAGTGTCTAACGCTGGAATACATGACAGTTGATGACCAACTGGAAACATTACTCACCCGTAGATTAGTATGATGTACAACAGGCTTAATAAAATAAAACAAGCAGGAAACAGTCTGCCATTTTACACTTCTGGTGATTGCGTTATGATATAATACAGAATAATAACTAGGATTTACAATGTTGAAAGCTGATCACTTACATAAATGAAAACAATGTTTTGTTGCTCAAATTTGGGAATGCAATTGGAAATTATAGAGTTATTGAACATGTTCTTTTAAGTGCCTATTTTCAGTCACTATTTTAAAACTGCTGTTAAGACCTTCTCTCTTCCCAAGTCTTCTCCTACAGAGACCAGGTGAACCAACACCGCTGGAATAAGAGAACACAAACATGGCCTGGTACAATTGACAGCCTGTATTTCTTTGTAAACAGATGCATGACTGGACCCATGGCACTCAAAGATACAAATCTCATTTTTATCTATATATCTGAGAAAAACGTATTTTCTGAGAATATTATATAAAAACAGAAAATGTTGGAAACACTAAGCAGATCAAGAAGCAAATATGGAAAGAGGAACAGTTAACGTCTCAGTCCAAGACACTTCATCAGAATGTTTGTCTTTCCACAGATACTATCTTGTTTCTAACATTTTCTGTCTTTATTTCCAAGGTCTAGCATGTGCAGATTTTGATCTTCATTTTCTCAGAATATTACTTTTTGTTAAATTCTTTCGAGTAAGGGTAGTATAGAAGTATAATTGAAACACAAGAGGCAGCTGATACTGGAATCTGGAGCAATAGAAGAAACAGCTGGAGGAACTCGGGGCCAAGCAGCATCTGTGGAGAGTCCCAACTCCAAATTTGAGCATTTCCTTTTCCTCCACAGCTGCTACTTGATCCACTGAGTTCCTCCAGCAGTTAGGCTTTTTTTCCCCCTCTGTGAGGGGGATATAATTAATAGGGAGAAATTATGCTGTGTTTAGCATGATTTGTATTAGGTTATGGGAGGATTATGATGATTTTCACTTCCAAGGATTATAGATTTAAGATAATTAATTGAATATTGAAAACAGAATATGGGTGCTAATGATACCAGTTGAAAACAAACTGCTCCACGAAACGGAGGAAAGGAGTTTGCCTAATACAGTGCCTTTCATCACCTTCTAAAACTGCCCAGAAAAGCACTACTTTTAAATAAAGATACCATTCTAATACAAGATAACATAGCAGCTGATTTGTCAAAGTCCTAAAGAGCAACAGCAGAAATGAGTAGATAATCTATTTTAATGGTGTTGTACTTACGGTACTTTGTTTTACTTACTCATTTCAAAAATAACTGCAGCAAATTTTAGTGCAAGTGCACTTGATGTTGTCAAGCCTAAAAGCTTGGGAAGAAAATAGAATTGATTTCCAACAACATTGATTATTCTCCCATTGAGTTCTAAAGCAAAAATTATAGGCTTTACTCTTTTAATCATTATATCCAGTTGAATATTTTCATAAATTTGTCAGGTGGAAGCTGTAAAAAAAACCATTTTTAATTCGAAGGTGCTGAAATGTTTTGACAGTTTAATCTTATGGTCCTGGTACCGACAGCAACCTGGAGGGGTTTTTTTTCTAAGTTTTCCATTATTTGCTAGCTTGATTTGATGGTTCCTTCTGACACAATAGATGTTCAAAATCAATTGATAAATCTTTGCATTGACTGGTTTTGAGCCACTTCTTCTGGCTAATCCCCTTAATCTGGTTACTAGAGCACAACCTTTGCAGAAATATTAATTGTTTCAGAAAAAAAAACAAAACGGAAAAAAGTTCCTTTTTCTAAGAAATGAATGTTTATTCTGTTAAAGACATTAAAGAAACAAGCTGAACAATCTGATTTGTATCCAGTCCTACCACTAAGACCATAAATTCCTGCAACAGTCAATAACATATATTACAGACTATGTCAAGATAACACAGTTACCTATGGTAATGTCTATGAATGGAGTTGATTCCAATCAATTCAGAGCACTGCAATGTGCTAATGTTAACAGTTCTCCTTCAAATCTGAAAGGATTTTTTTTTGCTATGTATGGCAACAATAAACTAATGCATTCTTTTACTACATGTCCCATGAGGAGATGTATTGCAATCTTTAATAATAATTCTCATAAGTTTCAAGATGACAAGTACGTATTTTTTATGAAAATAAAGAATTAATATTAATAAGCTGTTGACAAGTGTAGCATTTTTGTAACCAAAGGCACATACATTGCAACTGTAAAAATGTGAATAATGCTGTGAAATGGAATTTGATGTTAATGATTTTTCCCTATGTGAACCCTTCATGTTACAACAGAAATGGCTTCAACTTGCAGCCATGCAACAATTTGTCACTTAATTAACAGCAAGTAGAGTCAACTGCATTTTTTACAGTTGATTGTTCAGAGCGAGAAAAAAAAACCTTACATCCTCCCATATGCAACATTTCTTATTTGATTTACTGCATTGAAATGGAGGAGAAAAAAAATGATTTGTGCATCTGAAAACCGAATCGCTTTTTGGAAGCTGGACTGTCAGGGTGTCTAGTGAATTAAAATAGAAGTAACTGCTAAGAATGGACATATCTCTGAAACACATAGCTTTCAGAACAACCCAGGTCTGGAAACAAGTGGATAAAAAGCTTCACATAAAAATGCCAAATCCATTATTCTTGATCTACTCTGAAATGCACACACAATTCTGCTGGAGAAGGCTTGGCTGCCTTCAGACTTGGATCTGGCACAAAGTAAAGGCCTAGAGGAAAACCAGGAGTTATTCTGATGGTATCCAAGATCTTCTCAAATATACGTCTGGACAAAGTGAATCAGTCATGTTATGTGGCCCCACTTCATTCACGTAAATGGTTTATCACACTTGTTTTATCATTTGATCTATTATTTCAACTGCAGTGGCACATTGGCAATGTATCTTGGAGTACTGTCCTATCACCTCAGGCACCTGGGTTTAATCCAGGCAGAACAGATGGGAGGGAAGTCTCCAGTCCTAGATAACTATTAAGGATCTTTATTGAAATGAGTATTAGCAGCCCAACAGGAAAAAAGGATGTATTGCCAGTGTGAAATGCTTCCCTTCATTCTTTATCCAGACTTAACTTTCAGAACTATGTGTTGTGTATTTAATAATTCAGTAATATTTGAGTTATCATGTAAGTATATTGTTTGATTAAGCATTCTTGTTCATCTAAATAATTGATTATGAGTTATATGTGAGTTGCATACATCATCACACCACCACATGATATGTGCGTGCTCTACTTAAAGTAAACACAAAGTTAGACTCACATTTGGGACTCCCAAGTCTTCCTTTGAATTAGTTTACTGCTTTGAAGTTACAAAACATAGCACTATGTTCTTTTCACAGACAAGATGAAATCTGCAGATGCTGGAAATCCGAGCAACACACACAAAATGCTGGAGTGACTCAGCAGGCCAGACAGCATCAATGGAAAAAAGTACAATCGACGTTTCGGGCCCAATCCCTTCGGCATAGTCCTTCCTATTGATTCAGTTCATCATTAAAGTTTTCTCAACCTGTGGCCTTCAATTTAATGATATCTCTGAATCCATCTGCTGTGTATTCCTACTGGCTGGCTTTCCCACAGTACTGGCTTTGACCCGTTGTTTTCTCAGAAACTAAATGCTACTCCCAACTAGAGCATTTTTATGAAAATGAGCTGAAATGCCAAAATGCTCACCAGTATGAAAACAGTGCCAAATTCTGATCTTCCAAACTAGTGTGTTTCCTTCTGATTAATTATCAGTGATTTTTTACAGCACAGGCCAGACCAGACCAGAGTCAGGTTGACTGATCCAGAGACACAAGCCTACTGCTTTTAAGGAAATCGCATCCAGTATAATTTGATGGAAAAATAGTGGCTTTTATGGTTACTGAACTATTGTGAAATTTTCTCTAGTCCACTAATTCCCTTCAGGAAAGAAACTTCTGTTTACCAGACCTTGCTAATACTGCATATGTCTTATAACTTCCTGGAACAGTCAAGCAAGCCATTCAAGTTCTCAAACTGGAACTGGAGTTGGAAATAGAATTGATTATTATTAAGAGATAGAGAGAAAAGCTTGTCTTGCATTCTATTCATACAGATCAAATCATTACACAGTGAAGTGAGGTAAAACAGCACAAAAAAAATCCGATGCAGAATAACTGTAACAGCTACAGAGAAAGTGCAGTGTGGATAGACAATAAAGTGTAACATCATTTTGAGGTAGATTGTGAGGTAAACTTATTGTACATCTTATTGTACTAGGGAACCAATTAATAGTCTTATAACAATCCATATAGCTTGGTGCTATGTGCTTTGACGCTTCCGCATCTTCTACCTGATGGAAGAGGGGAGAAGAAAGAATGTTTGGGGTATATGAGGTTTTTACTCATGCTGACTGCTTTTTTAAGGCACCAACAAGTCTAGACATGGTCTACAGAGGGGAGGCTGCTCACGTTAAAAAGCTGTCAGAACAGAACTGGATAAACTGCATGGCATTGACCTAGGCACAGGAAGAAGACATGGGAAAAATTTCTGTCCCGTTGAATCTACAGATTTGGAAGGCTGATCCAAAAGGCTAGTCAAGCAAAGGCTATACAGAAATCTAAACCCCATTTTCAAATGATTAATTTAAAAAAACATAAAGAGTTTTAAATAACTGAAGACACTAAAGAAAAGTATTACCTTAGGTTTACCCTTGCTTTTCCATTCTATGTGAATGGACTTGCTAATCAGGTACCAGGTGAAGACTAGAACAGACTCAGTGGATGTAAGAGGTGGAAACTTCAGTTAGTTCATGTTCCTTTCCTGGACTCTACATTGTTGTGAACTTCTGTGACAAGATCTCAGTATATCTGATGGAATCATCTCTTTCATTATCCCTTCCTCAAATTCCACTGAGATGATGAAAATTCTCAAGCCAAAAGTTCATTAATGTAGCAATGGACCATTTGGTATCAATGTCCATCACAGTAATAGAAATAATTACAACACAAGAAAGCAGGAGCAAGAGTCTCCTCAAGCTTGTCCTGCCACTCAATAGCTGATGTACTGTATACTGGTCTCAACTGTGTTCTAATTCCTCTCAACCCTCAATGCCTCAAACTCCAAATAGTTATATATCTCCACCTTCAATATATCTAAATAGCTGGCCTCCACCACCCTCTGGGACAGGGTCTTCCAAAATTCACTACCCTTGTAACAGCCTAACTTATCTAAATATTCAATGTTAGTGATAGACAAATTATCCAATTTAATTTAGCTGAGCCACATCCTGTAAGGTCTCTGAAATTAAAAGGAATAGGATACATTAAACTTAATTTTAAAAATTGTTAGAAAAGCTTTGGGAGCAAGAGTTTTTTTTCTGAAATAAACATTGATATTATCAGATATGACAGCAAAAGATCAAAAGAATCAGGTGTTCCACAATGTTCCAAATAGCTCTATATTGAAAGCCATTTTACTGGAGATAAGGAGATAATAATTCAGATATTGGAAATCTGAAATTCAAACAGAAAATGCTGGAAATATTCAGCAGCTAGGCAGCAAATGTGGAGAGATAAAGTTAGCATTTCTGGTCTCTGACAAGATCCTTCACTAGGTTAACAACAAACATCTATTACAATCCCACAGATCCCCCAACTATCTCAGCTATATTTCTTTCCACCCTGTATAATAAAAAGATTCCAGCCTATTCTCTCATTTCCTCCACCTCTGTCATTCCTGCACTATGCCTCTGAGATTTTTTTTATTCTTTCTTGACTGTGGTTAACCCCTCTTCCATGGTTAGAGTCCTTCTGTGGATTCAGCTATATTCCATGCAGAAGGCATGCAGATGAAACAAAATTGCTTCTATATGAGTGTACAACATTTGAGTGCTCATCATGTGGTCATCCCTACTTAGAAAAATCAAAGAGAGATTGGGTGAGCATTTTATGAAAAACCTGTGATCAGTCTTCAGCTGTGAACTTGAGCTTTCAGTTGCCTGTCACTTTAAGTCTCCGTTTGTAGCCTCGAATAATTCTAATGAGTTTGAAAGCAACCCACCACCATGCTCTTTACAATTTGAAACTATCTATTTCTGCCAGAACATCTTCCACCTGAAACTACGACTCTTTTTCCGTTTCTACAGATTTCACCTGATCTACAAAGTGTTCCCTGCATTTAGTGTTTTTATTTAAGATCATAGAGTATCATAAAATTGTAGAGAAATAAAGTCATATCTTCATGTGTGTTTCTGAAAAAGGTATAGCTAAGTCTCAAGCAACACATGTAGAAAGCTGGAGGAACTCAGCAGGTCAGGCAGCATCTATTGAAATGAGTAGCTAGTCAACATTTTAGGCAGAGATCCTTCTTCGAGACTGAAAAAGAAGGGGGAAGACACCAGAATAAAAAGGTGGGGGTGAGGGGAAGGAGGCTGGCTAGAAGGTGATAGGTGAAGCCAGGTGGGTGGGAAAAGTAAAGGGCTGGAGAAGAAGGAATCTGATAGGAGAGGAGAATGGACCATAGGAGAAAGAGAAGAAGGAGGGGACCCAGGGGGAAGTGATGGGGAGTGATGGGTGAGTAGATATGTCTTTATGATGCAACTATTCTGCATAAATAACACATACTGTAGATCATAGATGGATATAGCAAAGGGATAAGCCTTTAAGACCCCATCATACCTCTACTGACCATGGTACCAATTGAAACTATTCCCAAAGGAGACAGAAGAAACTGCAAATGTGGGAATCTCGAGCAACACACAAAATGATGGAGGAACTCAGACAGTCAGGCACCATGCCTGGAGAGAAATGGACAGTCAATGTCTTGGAACACACACAAAATGCTGGTGGAACGCAGCAGGCCAGGCAGCATCTATAGGGAGAAGCACTGTCGACATTTCGGGCCGAGACCCTTCGTCAGGACCCAAGTCAATGTCTTGGGTTGAGACACTTGATCTGTCCATTTCTTTCTGTAGGTGCTGCCTGAGTCACTGGGTTCCATCAGCACTGTGTGTGTGTAACTGTACCCACCTGCCTACACATGATCCATATCCCTCAGACTGTTTAATTTTATAATCAATGTATATTCAAAGATAGCTCTGAAAAAAATGTCTTATCCCACCATAGCATAAGGCATCCTTTCTTATTTCAAAGGTTCTAGTAGGTAAGAGGGCGAACACCCTCAATGTTCATTTTTGTACACTGGCATCAAAGACACATTAAATAACTCATGAATGCATTCTGCAAAAGCCATATTCAGCCACAAGCTGTAATTAAAATCATAATGTGTAATTCATTGATGTCTTAAAGCAATAAAAAGATCTCCACATGCTGTAGGTATGAAACCAAAACAAAAATTACTGAAAACGCCAGATAACATGCACTCAGATGGAAATACAGCAGATTTAAAGCTTCTGATCAAAAGTCATTAATCTGAAACATTAATTCTTTTTTCTCTCTGTAAAAGTCTGCTGACTTGCTGAACATTTCAAGCATTTTATGTTTCATGTTTATAAACTGTTGTTGCACTGGAGAGCGAGAAATAGTTAATACTGACAGCCCATTGGTACCAGAAGTAATAAGATGGAGGACAATTTACTTCCACTCCACGTCTGTGGGTTTTGAGGGGCTGATACATTAATGTCAAATCACATAGATTTACAAGTAGGAAATAATGATGAAAACTTACCATAAAATACTGGCAGTTTTAAAGTAAGCTACCAGCATTTACCCTCTGTAGGTATCCGGTGGTGTATAATGGTGAATACTTTGGGAGGGGAAACGGTTACCATTTGTATGGGGCTGCTATTTGCTCCTCAACAAAGGCCTGGGCCTGAGAGCATTTTGTGGTGAACTACATATACCTGTCTGGACTGCTCCTGTGGCTCCTCCCACAGACCCCTGTATAAAGGCGATTGAGGCCTGATGTCCGGCCTCATTCTCCAGGATGTAGTGTTGTTCATTCTTCCAGTCAATAAAAGCCGATATCTCGCTTCTTATGTCTCAGAGTGAGTTATTGATGGTGCATCACATTACAAGTATCTAGGAGTACAGTTAGACGAGAAGCTAGACTGGACTGCCAACACAGATGCCTTGTGCAGGAAGGCACAGAGTCGACTGTACTTCCTAAGAAGGTTGGCGTCATTCAATGTCTGTAGTGAGATGCTGAAGATGTTCTATAGGTCAGTTGTGGAGAGCGCCCTCTTCTTTGTGGTGGCGTGTTGGGGAGGAAGCATTAAGAAGAGGGACGCCTCACGTCTTAATAAGCTGGTAAGGAAGGCGGGCTCTGTCGTGGGCAAAGTACTGGAGAGTTTAACATTGGTAGCTGAGCGAAGGGCGCTGAGTAGGCTACGGTCAATTATGGATAACTCTGAACATCCTCTACATAGCACCATCCAGAGACAGAGAAGCAGTTTCAGCGACAGGTTACTATCGATACAATGCTCCTCAGACAGGATGAAGAGGTCAATACTCCCCAATGCCATTAGGCTTTACAATTCTACCGCCAGGACTTAAGAACTTTTTAAAAGCTATTATTAATGCTTTTTGAGATAGTGATTTAGATGCATATCATATTTTTTACTGAGTTAAGTATTGTATGTAATTAGTTTTGCTATAACAAGTGTATGGGACATTGGAAAAAAAGTTGAATTTCCCCATGGGGATGAATAAAGTATCTATCTATCTATCTATCTAAAAGCAGCAGGGTCCAGGTCCAAGGGCAAGGAATGTGCCTATGTTTGGATGTGTTAAGCATTGGGCCAGATTGAAAAGGTCAGGGTGTTAGGGCTGGATGGGAGGGATAGGCTGGTATTCAGCTCACTGTTTGGCAAGGTTTACTCATCTCTGCACTGAACTGAGGCTGTGGCCTGCAAATAACAGGCTCACGGAGCTGCTGCAGTGATGTCTGACTTCATGGCTGTGGACTCAATCTCGTGAACTGTAGTTCTGAATGTTACTTGCTTACTTTTTATTTTGTGCAAAATCTATTCTCCATTTTTGCACATTGGGTGTTTGATGGTCTTTTTTAGTGGCTTCTTTTGAGATTCTATATAGTATACATACCTAATAAGAAATGTACTTTGAACTTTGAACTTTTAGACTCAACCTTCACTACCTGGAAGCTTCTTCTCTTCGTTAAGCAATTATCTGCTAGCGATTCCTAAGAGTCAGTGGGGATGTTACACTTTTTCAAGGAAGCCTTGAGAACATTCTCAAATCTTTTGCACTGTCCACCTGCTAATCAAATAGACTGGAATGTGATATATATTTCAGGTGCTGGAGCCAAGAATGTGAATAATGGAGTCTGTATGCCAGAGAATGCTCAGTTTAATTGGGGATGGTATCTGAGCAAGGACGGAAATGTTATTTGCTTATCCTGCAGGTGAACTTAGAGGATATTTTTGGAGGTGGAATTGATGGTATCTTTCCAGTGTTTTGAAGTGCCTTTTGTGAGTACTCCATGTCTCGCAGCCATTGACAAAGGCAGATCTAAGTGTTCCTTAGTAAGCCAAAAGATTTGTGCTTGATTGAAGTTATAATCTTTATTTTTTTTTCCTCACAGTAAGTGACTGCCCAAATATAGCAACTAATTCACATTTTCCTCCTCATAGTGGAATTTTATTGTCAGAGAGAGTTTGGACATTGCGGGCAGTTGGTAGAGATCATTTGCTTGGCAATGTTGAATGAAAGGTATATTTTCAGTGAATGAGTCAATAATGGCTCGGAGCTTGGACTTCAAACGAGCACACAAGCAAACATTGCTCCTGTACTGGGGTCTGATGAACAGAGTTGGGGTAATCTTGGTAACGGAGCTCAGCAGAACAGTTTACAAATAGGTCCACTCCAGCAGGAAGGATGTTGGGATCAGGTAAAGCATTATGGTGAAAACAATCGAAAAATGGGGTGATATTGCGCACGGAGATTAAATCTGCAGGTGAACTTCTGCTTAAGATCATTGCCAGATTATATAAAACCATTATAAAACAGACATAAAATGGAGCTGAATTTCTGTGGACTGCCAAACTTGAAAAGGATGCCCCACAGTCCCCCTTCGCTTGACAAAATCAAAAACTTTTACAAGACCAGAAAAGGCCAGATGTAGCAGTAGATTCTGCTGCCTGCAGTGATCGTGGAGTCGACATACATTTATACTTAATAAGAAAACGTGAAATTTTTCTGTGGCCAAGTAGTAATAATAGTTATTTTGATGTAGTAGTATTGACAATTATTGATTAATTGGTCTTTCATGCTTTGTCTTCCATTGTCCAATAAAGAAATATCAACCATCTACATTTTAATATTTCTCTCCTTCCTAACTACATTAGTTTATTACACACAACCACTAAAATTGATAGCAGTTCCTGTTTTCACTAAAGGTAGACTCCAATCTGCAGTGACCATTGTACGATTTCTAGGGATAATACGATATATTATCCATGGTGAGGGAACTCAGACAAATGGCTTTTCAGGAAAAAGAGTATGAAGTGGGCAATCAAATTCACTACATGTTACTCGGTGACCTAGCAATTAGTTCACAAAGTAAAACAATCTGCAGAGGCTACATGTGGGTTTTCCTGAACAGAAATCCCACTCATCTCTGCTCAAACTGCTCACAGAGCAAATAAGTAGGATCAAAGGGTCATCAAGCAGATACTAGTGTGATCATCTTCTGCAAAGTATGTTCCTGCATGCTGTTTTTGGCATTTGTATGTGATTGGGATGCAACATTAAATAATATCTAGAGAACACACTAAAATTATAAGAATTACACAAAATGGGAAGAAAAGCATGGGAGGAGTAATCAAATCAGGTCTACTCTGGAGTACAGTGACCTTTGAGTGTCAACACAGAAGTTTCCAGAACAGAAAACGTGCACTTTTTCAATAATGTGCCTTCAGACAAAGAACGATCTGTTTTCAAATGGTACAGGAGAATAGTTTTTTTTGAAAAGCACAAGGGATTCCCTGTCTTCTCATTGATTCAGGCAAGAGGAGAAAGTCTAATACTAGAAGGCATGCATTTAAGGTGGAAGACGGGTAAGCTGAAAGGAGATGTCGGTGGCAAATTATTTTTTGGACTGGGACTGGTGGGTACCTGGAATGCCATGCAAGGGATAGTAGCGGAGGTAACAGCAGTCCTTTTTTTGGACAAATCTGTGGAAAAATCCATCAATACAATTTACAGTGTTATTACAGTGGAAATTTTGTAAAATACCACACAAAGCAATTTTAAACTGACAAAAATCCAGATGGTGTGGCCAGTCAAGAACTTATCAATCTCTGCCTTAAATACACCCAACAACCTGGCCTCCACAGCTGCCTGTGGTAATAAATTCCACAAATTCATCACCCTCTGGCGAAAGAAATTTCTTCGCATCTCTGTTTTAAATGGACACCCCTCTATCCTGAGGATGTGCCCTCCTGTCCTAGACTCACCAAGATGGGAAACATCCTTTCCACATCTATTCTGTCTAGGCCTTTCAACACTCGAAGGGCTTCAATAAGATCACCCCTTTTCCTTCTAAGTTCCTGTGAGTACAGGCCCAGAGCCATCAAAGGTTCCTTGTATGATAACTCTTCCATTCTCAGAATCATCCTTGTGAACCTCCTCAGAACCCTTTCCAATGCCGGCATATTTTCCTTAGATAAGAGCCCAAAACTGTTCACAATTCTCAAGGCGAGGTCTCACAACTGCCTTATAAAGCCTCAGCATCACGTTCCCACTCTTATATCCTAGATCTATTGAAATGAATGCTGACATTGCATTTGCCTTCCTCACCACTGACTCTACTTGCAAGTTAACCTTTAGGGTGTTCTGCACAGGGGCTCCCAAGTCTCTTCGCATCTCAGATTTTTGAATTTTCTCCCTGTTTCGAAAATAGCCTACACATTTATTTCTCCTATCAAAGTGCATGACCATGCATTTTCCAACATTGTATTTCATTTCCCACTTTCTTGTCCATTCTCCTAACCTGTCTAAGTCCTTTTGCAGCCTCCCTGATTCCTCAGCACTATACCTGCCCTTCCACTAATCTTCATTATCATCAGCAAACTTGGCAAGAAAGCCATCTATTCCATCATCTAAATCACTGATATACAGCATAAAAAGAAGCGATCCCAACACCAATCTCTGTGGAACACCACTACGCATTGAAAGCCAACCAGAAAAGGATCATTTTATTCCCATTCACTGCTTCCTACCAATCAGCCACTGCTCTAACCATGCTAGAATCTTTCCTGTAATACCATGGGTTCTTATCTTGGTAAGCAGTCTCATGTGTATCAAATGCTTTCTGAAAATCCAAATATACAACATCTACTGCATCCCCTTTATCTATCCTATTTGTAATCATGCTTGCAGAATACTCGTCGACCCTTCCAAATAAATATTATGTATACCATCAACTTTTTTTTAACAGTGTTTGTTCATATTGTATATTGACTGGCTGCATAATAGCCTGGTGGAAAAACACCAATGCCTTTGAAAGGAAAATCCTACAAAAAGTGTGGATTCGGCCCAGAACATCCCAGGTAAAGCCCTTTCAACCATTGAGCGCATCTATATGAAACGTTGTCACAGAAAAGCAGCATCAATCATCAGGGACCTCCACCACCCAGGTCATGCCCGATGCTAACATCAGGTAGAAAGTACAAGGGCCTCAGGACTCACACCATCAGGTTCAGGAGCATTTGCTACCCCTCAATCATCAGACTCTTGAATAAAAGAGGATAAATACACTCATCTTCACTTGCCCCATCATTGAAATGTTCTCACAACCAATGATCTCACTTTCAAGGACTCTTCATCTCATTATGTCATATTCTCATTCTTTATTGCTATTTATTTATATTTGCTTTTGCAGTTTGTTGTCTTCTGCACACTGGTTGATCTTTCATTGATCCTGTTATAGTTACTATTCTATGGATTTGCTGAGCATGCCCACAGAAAATGGATCTCATGGTTGTATATGGTGACATATATCTACTTTGATAATAAAAAGTACCCTGAACTTGGAACTTTGAACTTAAACTTATAGCAATAGGAGTAGATCTAGCCTGCATGCAACAATAGGTTAAAGTGCATTTTTACCTGTTGGAATCTGCAAAATTATTTCATCTTAATCATATTTCCTTCAAATCCTACTAAAATTATATTAAAATAATCTACCTAGTTGCAGCCTTCCTATTAAATCAATCCAAAATATATTCAGTTCTGTAATTGGTTGTGATTTTAAATTTATGCAATTGACCTAAAATTAACACTTATATCAGAGAAAAAGAAGGATAATGTGTCCCTGTTTAAACCTTAGTGCTGGAGCTGATTTAAAACAGGAATGAGTCCAATCTGTTGTACATTTTGAAGGTAAATAACCGATAGTGTAGATATACGCAGGCACACTGCTAAGCTGATCCAGTACTCAAAAGGTTAAGCTGTATCTCTGCAAACACTGCCCTCCTCAAGAACCGATTTTGCACATGTCTTTATCTGTCATCACACCATGTGAATGAAAAGAAACCCCAGAAGTCAGGGAAACAGGGAATACCATGCCTTGTGCCAACTGTTGTTGAAATGCTGGTATTGACCAATTGTTTGTGTATCTGCCCCACCAAAGATTCTATGAGAAGGAAGAAAATAATGAAACAGTTGAATTCCGTCACTCTGTTTTCTTCTCATAGCCACTGTGTTGCTGTCCAAACTACGATTTTTATCCTAGTCTGATAAATTCCACTGATCCTCCATCCTTCATTTGTACCTTGCAGTAAAAATCAGGATTATGCTTTTGCAGTGTCTTTAAAAAGATATTTTCACTAAAGGTATTAAGTTTGGTAAACTTGGAGTCCAAAATGACATAAAACTAACTCGTCTCATTCTAGTTAAGCAAGCAGGATGTTGACATGAATTTATACTTAATTTCTTCTACATATTCATGTAACTGGGATTTACATTAAGTTGTAAATCAAAACATAGTATTGAACAAATCAATCATTTTGTATATTCCCCTATCACCAGAGACCTTATAAAATCAAGTAGAGAGGGCACTCATTCACCACTGCATATAAGTACAGGCACCAATTCAGCTTAACGTGGAAACATACATTTTTGGATTTAGGAGTGCAATAACAGATGAAAGCATGAGTTTTGCTCTAAGTAGCCACAACAGCTTCTATATGCCATCTTTTTCTATCTCCCTTGAGCTACTCTCATTTGGATCACAAGTAACATTCTAACCAGTCCCAATCTTATTTTAATGAATCGCTTTCATTTTAGATTTTCATTTTCATTTTAGATGCATATCATATTTTTTACTGAGTTAAGTATTGTATGTAATTAGTTTTGCTACAACAAGTGTATGGGACATTGGAAAAAAAAGTTGAATTTCCCCATGGGGATGAATAAAGTATCTATCTATCTATCTATCTTTGAGAGCCACTGGGATTGTGGGGAGATTGGACTTAATGTTGTCATTGGAGAAAGCAACTACTATTCCAGCCTTCCAGTATCACTTTAACATCCGGTATATTTCATCGGTTTCAGTCTCAGAATCTACAGGTTAATTTAGTTTCCAAAGTCTAATTTCCCGAATGCTAGTTAGTGTGCTTATTATTGCCTGAGGGCTTCTTGCAGACTCTCTTAAAATAATCCCATCATCAAGTATAAAAGCGTTATTTTTTTTTGTTTATCCCACCCCTCACTTTCCTCACTACCAAAACAATTTGTGTGAAATAACCTTTCTTCATCTTACAAACCCCATACTTACTCATTGTGGAAAATTGTCCTGTCTTTCGTTCACATTCTGATACTGGAGGAGAGACAGTAATTTAAGCTAATAAACAAAACACTCTGTATAAATAAATAAACTTACACTATGCACACAGCATTGCATACCACCTTCTCTACAGAAAACATCTGTGGTTTTTACAGTACAGTGAAACATCACAGCAGCCTAAAGAGAGGAGATGATCGCTTGCTGTATTTCTTAAAGTGATACCAGCCACTATTAACTATGTTATGTAAATGAAATAACAGGTGGAAACAACAACCAACTTTTCATGCTTCCAGCTCACATAATCTTTAATGAATCTCTAAGGATCATTCACTCCACTTCAGAGTATAGTACTCAAAGTAGCAGTGTCCAAGTTGTCAGAACCCATTATATTAATGGGTGTATTTTATAACATGGATGACTTTCTTATATTTCAAATGAATTGTTTTCCACATCACTTGATAGTTTGATTTAAATGGTAATTTACTCTATTATAATGGAAAATAGGGAGTCTTCCTTTAAATTTGATATTTTGGTGGTGATCATAACATTTATTCTATATAATAACAACTCTATTTACTGTAATTTTAAACCATCTAACAAAATTCAACATTTAATTGTTCTCCTTTTAATATCCTCTGATTTAACGAAAGGAGCATGGCCTCACAACTAATCCCTCATAACTAAATCCTTTTATCGCTGGCATCATCTTATTAAATATTTTTGGCACCTTCACCTTGGCCTTGACATCCTTTCTAAACCAGGTGGCAAAAATTAGCACAATGGCCATCCTGCATTTATTGGAAAAGTAGATCTGGACAAATTTGATCTAGTTTGATGAGCTACCATCTGCCAAAGTTCGAAGTTCTGACCAATAATGTAATTATACCAGTTGATACTTCCGGTTCTCACATTACTTCTTCACTTCATAACTACCACTTCTGATTATTATCAAACAAAGAACGGCTGTATATTTTTGTTTTACAGTTAGTCATCCTACTTGTAAAGGCTTGCTTGTCCAGATACTTGCCTTGACTTTTAAAAATAGTAAGCTTATTTCTCCATGGCTACAGACTCTGCTGCAGATGAACAATACTAACTAGAAAGGTGCCCAGTTTGATCTGTGGCCTGTAATAGGGGTGGTTCACATGTTCAGTCTCCAAACTGAGATAGGAAAGAATGGATCCACTATGAAACAAACTTTACAGCATATTGATATAAAATGTCGGCTGGATCAGATTGCCAGCACTCACATTTCAGGATCTGACATGAATAGTCATCTGGATGTGGTACTGGTAAGTGGTAGATAACCATTGGGACCACAGCCCAGTGGGCACAGGACGATAAGTAGCAGTGTAGATGAAGCAGGGCTTTGGAAGAGAAATCTATTAAACAAATGTCCTGATAAAGAATCTTAGCCTAAAAGGTCTATTGTTTACTTCCCTCCATAGATGCTGCCTGACCAGCATTTTGTATGTTTTAGCAGTGTAGAGATGTTATTCAATATTTAAGATTTTAAGGAGCAAATCTTAAGATAAGGTAAAATAAATGGTCTAAAATGAAACTGCATGGATAGAATTTCTAATAATTATTATACATAGTTTCTATTGAACTGAAAATGAAACTTAAAACATCTGCTTTTAATTTATTAATGATTGTGGATTTCAATAAAATCTGTAAACTGCAGTTATTTAAAAATATTATTTTGATTTACAGTTGTTACTAGTCCTCGGACAGACTTACAGAAAATGATAAACAGCACATAGATTTCCTCTGACTTTACTGACTCTTGTAAGTTCCACTTTTTCCTGTGTGACGACTCCTCTTATTTCATTAATTCTACTCATGTTAGTCTTCAAGCAAGATATGTGGTAAGCATGCAACCAGTTCCCATAAGGAGTTTGAACAATCAGTGTACTCATGAATACTGAGATAAAGTGATACATCTCATTGGGGATGTACAGTACATAAGTTGCTTGGGATTGGCTACTCAATGTGTATCAGAATCAGCATCAGGTTTATTATCACTGGCAGGTGTTGTGAAATTTGTTAACTTAGCAGCAGGAGTTCAATGCAATACATAATATAGAAGAAAAAACAACATAAAATAATAAATAAATAAATTACAGTATATGTATATTGAATAGATTAAAGAATGTGCAAAAAACAGAAATGATATATATTAAAAAAAAGTGAGGTAGTCTTCATGGGTTTAATGTCCATTTAGGAATCGGGTGGCAGAGGGGAAGAAGCTGTTTCTGAATTGCTGAGTGTGTGCCTTCAGGCTTCTGTACCTCCCTCCTGATGGTAACGGTGAGAAAAGGGCGTGCCCTGGGTGTTGGGGGTCCTTAATAATGGACGCTGCCTTTCTGAGACACTGCTCCTTGAAGGTGTCCTGGGTACTTTGTAGGCTAGTGCCCAAGATGGAACCAATTAAATTTACGACCCTCTATAGCTTATTTCGGTCCTGTGTAGTAGACCACCCCCACCCCGCTCCCCCTGCATACCAGACAGTGATGCAGCCTGTCGGAATCCTCTCCACAGTATATCTATAGAAGTTTTTGAGAGTCTTTGGTGGCATACCAAATCTGTTCAAACTCCTAATGAAGTATAGTCACTGTCTTGCCTTCTTTATAACTATATCGATATGTTGGGACCAGGTTAGGTCCTCAGAGATCTTGACACCCAGGAACTTGAAACTGCTCACTCTCTCCGCTTCTGATTTCTCTATGAGGTATGTTTTCCTTCGTCTTACCCTTCCTGAAGTCCATAATCAGCTCTTTCATCTTACTGTCATTGAGTGCAAGGTTATTGCTATGACACCACTCCACTAGTTGACATATCTCACTCCTGTACACCTTCTCGTCTCCATCTGAGATTCTACCAACAATGGGTGTATCATCAGCAAATTTATAGATGGCATTTGAGCTATGCCTAGGCACAGTCATGGGTATAGAGAGAGAAGAGCAGTGGGCTAAGCACACACCCCTGAGATACACCAGTGTTGATCGTCAGCGAGGAGGAGATGTTATCACCAATGTGCACAGATTGTGGTCTTCTGGTTAGGAAGTCAAGGATCCAGTTGTAGAGGGAGGTACAGAGGCCCAGGTTCTGTAACTTATCAATCAGCATTATACATTCCCAATACCATAAAGGAAAATCATGTAGACTATCAATGGTTGGTAAGTTGATGGAGAAGATCCTAAGAGGCAGGATTTATGAATATTTGGAGAGGCATAATATGGTTAGGAATAGTCAGCATAGCTTTGTCAAAGGTAGGTTGTGCTTTACAAGCCTGATTGAATTCTTGAGAATGTGACTAAGCACGTTGATGAAGGTAGAGCCGTAGATGTAGTGTATATGGATTTCAGCAAGGCATTTGATAAGGTACCCCGTGCAAGGCTTATTGGGAAAGTAAGGAGGCATGGGATCCAAGGGGACATTGCTTTGTGGATCCAGAACTGGCTTGCCCACAGAAGGCAAAGAGTGGTTGTAGACGGGTCGTATTCTGCATGGAGGCTGGTGACCAGTGGTGTGCCTCACGGATCTGTTCTGGGACCCCTGCTCTTTGTGATTTTTATAAATGACCTGGATGAAGAAGTGGAGGGATGGGTTAGTAAATTTGCTGATGACACAAAGGTTGAAGGTGTTGTGGATAGTGTAGAGGGCTTTCAGAGGTTACAATGGGACATTGATAGGATGCAAAACTGGGCTGAGAAGTGGCAGATGAGCTCAACCCAGATAAGTGTGAGGTGGTTCATTTTGGTAGGTCAAATATGATGGCAGAATATAGTATTAATGGTAAGACTCTCAGCAGTGTGGAGGATCAGAGGAATCTTGGGGTCCGAGTCCATAGGACACTCAAAGCTGCTACACACATTAACTCTGTGGTTAAGAAGGCATACGGTGCATTGGCCTTCATCAATCATGGGATTGAGTTTAAGAGCCAAGAGGTAATGTTGCAGCTATATAGGACCCTGGTCAGACCCCACTTGGAGTACTGTGCTCAGTTCTGGTCGCCTCACTATAGGAAGGATGTGAAAACCATAGAAAGTGTGCAGAGGAGATTTACAAGGATGTTGCCTGGATTGGGGAGCATGCCTTATGAGAATAGGTTGAGTCAACTCAGCCTTTTCTCCTCAGAGTGACGGAGGATGAGAGGCAACTTGATAGAGATGTACAAGATAATGAGAGGCATTGATTGTGTGGATAGTTAGAGGCTTTCCCCAGGGCTGAAATGGTTAGCACGAGAGGGCACAGTTTTAAGGTGCTTGGAAGTAGGTACAGAGAAGATGTCAGGGGTAAGTTATTTATGCAGAGAGTGGTGAGCGTGTGGAATAGGCTGCTGGCGGTGGTGGTGGAGGCAGAAACTATAGAGTCTTTTAAGAGACTCCTGGATGGCTACATGGAGCTTAGAAGAACAGAGGGCTATGGGTAAAGCCTAGGTAGTTCTGAGTTAGGGACATGTTCGGCAGAGCTTTGTGGGCTGAAGGGCCTGTATTGTGCTGTAGGTTTTCTATGTTTCTACGTTTCTATTCAGCCAATGTGCTACTGATCATTATATGACAAAATCCTCATCACCTCACTCTATCCAAACCCCATCCAAGGGATCGGTAATTCTGTCATTGGTTTATTTACAAAGTAGATCACAAATACATTATCTAGCTTAAATTTAGAAATTTAACTTCCATATAAAGCAATAACATTCACAACTCTGCTAATGATTATTCTTGATCAAAATTAAGTTGATATTTTAGAAAAGCTTCTGAACAACTTGGCATGACCTAGACAATCTGACTGAGTCAGTGGATACTAAGAACAAGTATTATCCAGTTTCTAAGAACTGTTATATAACTAGAAACTGTCTTCTACTGCAAAGATATATTTTATTTGGTTTGATTGAGTTTGTTTTGGAATCTAAATAACCTTTAATAACATACAGAGAATAATATTGCTAGCAACATCAAAAATGGTAAATCAAATGCTTGTTGAATCCTCAATAATAGTCAAGTAATAATTCTCGTCTTTTCACATTCTTATGGCGTTAAGCCCACAAGGTCCATAGTGGTTCCTTAGGGAGAAACCCCAGTAGTCCCATACCTCTAATCCTTATTTCTTTGTATCCCTGCAACTTATTCTACTTCATGCATGCCCATCAATTCCCCTTCGATTCTTTTTTGCAATTTACCTGCACTAAGGAATAACTTACATTATCAACTAATCTACCAGACTACCTAGTCAGTGAGAGTATGTGTAAACTGCAACAAGCGAGCTTCTGGGGTCAGGCTCAAAATCAGATTCACAGTCTTGTGAAGCAGCAAAATGAATTGGCATTTTCCATTTTGAAGATTTTTTTTATAATTATGAAGACAAATTGTTCATATTTAAATATAATATGTGCTTATTACCTTACCAATATTTCACCTTATCCATATGGAGTGGGAAAGTAGAATTTCGCATGAAGTAAACATCCTCAGAGGCTCTTTCTACTGGATTTCATTTGATGGTCCACTGGTAAACACCTGTAACCAGTGTAGGAAGGTTCATTTATTTCATGATCCATTCCAGAGTGATATACCTGAGATAACTAAAAGGCCTCAAGGGGTGTTTGATGAATGAATGTCAATCAATCATGAAGCTTAAATCTACTATGTCCAATTGTGGTTCTAAGAGCTAGCCCACAATGATTAAACATGAACTGCCTCTGTTATTTACACATGGTCAACGTATGTAAATCAGTCACTGGAAGCAAGATTCCCTTATTTTCCCCTGCTTTTCACCTTCAATGTTTTAAGTTTCTTTCCTGTTACCTACCATTCCCTTCTTGGATTCGCAAGCAGGCAGCTGGTGGCAAGCATTTGCCAGTGCCTCACGTAACGGCTCCTGAAAGGTACGAGCAAATGCAACCTAACACAACTGATTCGTTCATACGTCGAGCATTCCCTTCTGAGGAAAGTCATCTGCAACACAGACAAAGACATTCTATTCATGTAATTGAGTCATGAAGCCATTGTATGAAATACAAGTGCTGTGCACCGACGTTTTCAGAATCAGGTTTAATATCACTGGCGTATGTCATGAAATTTGTTGTCTTGCAGCAGCAGTACATTGCAATACATAGCAATAAAAGAACTATAACCTACAAGAAGAAATATATAGTGAGGTCAGCTGAGAAGATCATCGGGGTCTCTCTTCCCTCCATCACGGACATTTACACTACACGCTGTATCCGCAAAGCAAACAGCATTATGAAGGCCCCACGCACCCCTCATACAAACTCTTCTCCCTCCTGCCATCTGGGAAAAGGCACCGAAGCATTCGGGCTCTCACGACCAGACTATGTAACAGTTTCTTCCCCCAAACTATCAGACTCCTCAATACCCAGAGCCTGGACTGACACCAACTTACTGCCCTATTGTCCTGTTTATTACTTATTGTAATGCCTGCACTGTTTTGTGCACTTTATGCAGTCCTGGGTAGGTCTGTAGTCTAGTTTTTTTTTCTGTGTTGTTTTTTACGTAGTTCAGTCTAGTTTTTGTACTGTGTCACGTAACACCATGGTCCTGAAAAAACATTGTCTCGTTTTTACTATGTACTGTACCAGCAGTTATGGTCGAAATGACAATAAAAGTGACTTGACTTGACTTGATATATAGAAATTTAAATTAAGAAGTACTGCAAAAAGGAGCAAAGAAAAAGAAAAATTGGTGAGGTAGTGTTCATGGGTTCATTGTATATTCATAAATCTGATGGTGGAGGGGAAGAAGCTGGTCCTGAAATGTTGAGTGTGTGTCTATAGGCTCCTGTGCCTCCACCTTGATGGTAACAATGAGAAGAGGGCAAGTCCTGGTGGTTGGGGTCCTTAATGATGGATGACGCCTTTTTTGAGGCATCGCTCCTTGAAGATGTCCTGGATGCTGGGGAGGCTAGTGTCCCTGATGGAGTGTCTGAGTTTACAACTTTCCGCATCTTCTTCTGATCCTTTGCAATGGCTCCTCCATACCAGAGGGTGATGCAACACGTTAGAATGGTCTCCATGGTACGTCTGTAGAAAATTGCGAGATATTTGGAATTTGTACCAAACTAATGAAAATTATAAAATGAGGCAATAATCAATAAGGAGAAATGCATCTCAATGATATGACATTCAACATGCTTAAAGTGAGAAAATATATTTCAGGCTACCGTGATAATTTAGAAAATTAATCTATTAAGAAAAGTAGTCAATGCACATAACAGTTTCTCTGACAAAACATGTAATAATCTCTCTCTTAAGGTTCCTATTGTTCACCAGCAGAGAATCTCAACAAAATCCTCAAATTTAATGAGAAAGTCAGTGTACTAAAAGAACTAAGACAATATATCTTAAATTGTAGTGAGAATACATTAATACTGTATTGAATTAATACTGTACTGTACTGAAATACTTGCTGGACCTAAAGAGTTCTGAAAACAATATAGTAAAAAAATCACATTATTTAAAGAAAAATTGAATCAAAAACAAAATTATTATCATTGTGGTCATATCACATTTGTATCTCTATCAAAAATATTGCTATGAAACTGTTGAAATATTTCAAAATTTTATGGGAAGTTGCATTGGAGGGGTATAAAAAGTGCAGGTATGATCTTTGTCAAATTTAACGGTACGTTTTTGTTTGATAGATATGTCGCCGTTCATCTAATAATAATTTCAAAATTGATGCTTTTATGAATGACCAGTCTCTTTGCATTTCTTCTATCATAAATCTCTTGAGGTTCACGTGTCCTTTATCTTGGATTCTTTGTGCAACTTGCCATATGCCATGAAAATTAAGCAAGTGAAATTCCAGATTATCTGCTCTCAAAAGCAAACCTAAGTAGAATTTATGAAAATGAAGTGTGCGACAATTCAGCAATTGTTTCAGCTAACAGTCTGCTTATGATTCTCAGCTTAAGATATCATAAAATGCTGTTTAGTGCATTCTGCAAGAAGTTGTCACATTATTTGTGTGAACAATACCAGGGACATCCATAGACACAATACTTGAATAGGATAAAAGTGAATGAATTAGAATATTCTCATTCAAAACAGGCTTCCTATGTGGTAGACCTAGTGTGGATTTACAGGATTTTTGCTTCTATTCCTATAATTAAACAAACTAAAAATGTATTTGCATATGGAACTCAGAAAAGATGACCCCCATCTTTAGAAAAGATCTTATGTAGTACATTTGAACACTGATAATAAATAATTCAGTATGCTAGTCAAGGAACTGGAACTGGCAATCACAGAGGAGTGGAATTTTTGACTTGTTTCAAGCAGCACTGCTTATTTTACCCTACAAGAAACAAAAAGATGCAGTGTCTTTGTGCTTTCAAATGCATGATACTGCTGGCAACATATTTTACCATGTTTATCAAGCATAAGAGACTTGCTCTGAAAATGCACTGTATACCATTTCCTTTGTACACTCATGGATTACTGTCATATTGCTTTCAAAATGTGATAAGTTTACATTTATTTATGTTTTATACTTAGTCAGAGGTTACCATTAATAATAGATTACTGCTTTATTCCACACTTTGCTTTTTAATACAAAGTAATGTGATTTGCAAAATGTAAAATTCAACAAGATTGGTGGACGCTTTCAAAAATACCTGAGAGAGGCAACAATTCCCAAGACAGATAAAATATTTCATCCCTTGTCTGCCATCGTTATTGATTCCCCCATGGATTTGAGGTTGATCTCTTCACTTTGCTCTGCGCCTTCCACCTGTGCCACTCTGTATATTATGTTTGTATAGGCTGATTTTCTGAATATGCATATTGTATTCTAACACATCCACTCACTTACTCACTCCTCACAAACCTGCGTTTGTATATGAATAAAGAAATCAAAATTGTTATGAAAGGCAGAGCCAGAAAATCTTTCTTGAGTTCAGAATAGATGAAACAATCTGCGATTTTAATTTGATGAAAACTTTGGGAAATAATTTTTCTCCAGAAATGCAATTTCAAAATTGTGTTTATTTCTTTGATGGTGCACACACAGCAAGTTCATAATCTCATCTCTTATTTTTATGAGGAAGATTAAATAGAAGCCAACTGAATAAAGCCATTACATTTTCTATTAGATGTGTACACAGACAGTATTAAGCTGGTTTTTAATTGAATCATGATGACTAACTGGAGGGAAAAGTCTCCTGGATGACTTTTGTGCACTTCCACATTGCTAGAAATGCAACAGCATTTTTGGCACCTGTCTATGAGCACTGTGTGTCACTTTGACCTAGTCAATGTGTGGAGGAGTCAAAGCAGGAAAAGGAATCTAGATGTCAGGCTTCAAAAATAAAAAGAAAACTTTTGCAAAGGAAAATTTAAATATTGAAGCACATAATATTTGAAATGATTCATTCTATTGGTTATCGGTGATAAATGCACTGTTACCTTCAACAAAACAAAACTGTATCTTTTGCTTTTATTTAGATATCTAAAACTATATTTACTGTACATGTGGTCTTGCATATTAACTTTAGCTGTCGGAAAGCAGTAACTAAACATCTTATTCTGAATAACATATAACAGCTAAGGAGTGACAAGAGTAGTAGTTGGCAGGTAATGCGAGTTATATATGATATTTTAGCAACAACTTGGAAAATTATTTACTAATACAATACTAAACAACACCAGAGCTATTATATTGTTCTTGCACCAACAAAACTAACAGATAAAAGCACAACTTTAATATGCTTCTCTGTTTATTAAAGTGGCTGTTAATAACACTTCTACTTTTATGTTATATTATGGATGTTTAATAGTTTTACTTACGTATCATTCTTAAGGAAAAATTCTTCATGATCCTTCCTAACTCTTATAAATAAACTGGAGTCTTGTCTATTAGGAGGCCCGTAAGAACCTGTAAGAATTTGTACACAACTTTTGGGAAAGAAAGATCAATGGGTCTCTTTAGGACAAATTGTAAACTGTCTAAGATTGGTGCAGTCTTTTATGGGATCTAATAGGATCTCTTATGACAGTGCTGAAATCCTATAGGATTCTTCCAGGTGAATACCATATGCCAGAAGCCACTTCATTCAGAGAAGAAAATATTGAAGTACAAATGCTGAAAAAATTTTTTTAAAGCATGAGCTTACATTTCAGTAAAATGAATAAAATAACAGATAGTGCCATCTGGAAAACTTTGTACAATGAAGATCCAATCTGTTCAGCACAACCTGGGTCTCCGAGTACAGGCCAGCAGGGGACCTGCCAGAGTCTACGTTCTTGACAGAGTTCTATCCCCTCTAAAAATATGGTACTTCACTGAGTCAGAGGAAAGACAGAGGCAAACCATGTCCCAGTATGCAGCACTGCATCCCACTGAGACAATTGATTGATCAGATCCTACAAACAGCTGGAGAACATGTCAAACTGTCAATAACAATATAGTCTGGAAGTTTCTATATTGCAAAGACCTGAAGTAAGAGAGGCTGAAGTACATTGAGATCCCCCCCTCCCTCCCCACACACACACATGTCATAGATTTTATCCTTCAAGCCAAACAACCTCAGCAAGGATTGCTGTTGCCAATGAAATCTCACTGTGGTAAACAAGCTAATGTTACAACCATAAAAGTGCAACAAAAACTAACCAAGCCTTTTAGTTTAATCAATATTCCATAATGTACAAGTGTTCTCTGGAGAAACTAAGAAGTTTACTTAAGGTTACGTAAGACTGAAAAACCACTTTGTGCTTGCTGCCAGGTGAACCAGAAGGTGACAAACTGTGGGAGCCCTTAGAAATTCAAAATGGCATCCATGGCATGCAAGCACGTTTCTATGGTGAATTGTGACAGATGGTGGGGATGTAACGCTAATAGTGAACATCTGCCAAATTTAAGAGGAATAGACAGAGCATGATGTCGCCAGTGTTGATCTGACACCAACTCTGCCATTTTGGAGCTCAATTCTTCAAACAGTGCCTTCTTGCATAAGTGAACACACATTCAGCAGTGGACAGAAACCTGCAACAGATCTTTAGAAAGGAATAACCACTACTGCAGTCAGCTCTGGATGCTTTCTTCCAACTGTTGGGCTTGAAATTCTGCCCTGTGTTCGTTTAGGAAGAGAGACAACCAACAGGAATATTACAAAACTTGGGTTTATTGCAGAATTCGTAACTGGCACAGTGAATCGACGGAGTCGCTGGAGAAGGCGCGTTCCGACTTCCCCTTACAATCTGCTCTTATTTATATCCCTTTTCCCCCCAGCACAACCCCCCGCTACATATTAGGTAATATCGGGCACTTGTGTCCATCTTATTGGCCCGACGCCATACACTCACGAGTTACCTGTTTCTTTTGTTTACTGAATCGCGTGACACTGGTAGTTTCGGTGTAGCGGAATCCCCAGTTTCGCTTCCCCCCTCCCTCGCATTCCGGCCTCCTAATATTACGTGAGCCTCTCCTGACCTGTAATGGCAGTCTCGAATTAACCCTAACATTAACCCTAACACTCCCTCCCTTGGCCTCCCAGAGGCCACATCCCTTACAAGCTTTTCCGCGACTGCCGGGATCAGGCAGGGAGGTGAGCGTCCCCCGGCACTCTTTGGCGTGTCCTCCCTATTTGCTTATCCTGATTTGTCCGACCTAGGGTCACAAAATATGGGTAGGGGTTCCCTAAACATCCGCAATTTTTACAAGTAGCATGCAACATTTCAGAAAACTTATTCAAGAACAAATTCACAATCCCCCCCTTGCCATGGTCCATTTCAGTCCGTGTCCTCCCAGAGCGCGTCCGCTTTCCGGGAGGGCCGTGTCCTCCCCTTCCACCGGGAACAAGGGTGCCTGGTACGCCGGTGGAGGTCCATCCTTTCCGGTCAAGGCTCGATCTATAGTCCCGCAACAACAACCACACGTAATAAAGATAGCAATTGAAATAGACAGTCCTAGAGCCGACTGTCCCAGAAACGCTCCCCACTTGCCAGAGGTCTTATTTAGCCAGTAGAAAATGATGCCAGTTATTGTCCCCCTCCCTTCTTACCTTTTAATGCCCTGTTGGAGACCTCGGTGACAGGGTATGGACCATGCCACCGTTTTCCGTTCCAGGTGAGCTTCCCCGGGCCTCGGAGGAACACTTCCACTCCTACCTTGATGGTGTCCGACCCCTGCGGCTGCTCACTGTTAGATTATTGAACTCACACAGTTATCAATTTTACCATATTTCTAAAAATTCTCATATACTCTGTTACTCAACACACAAATGCCTGAGTTTCGGTAACTCGAAATTGAAGTGCTCCATGGCTCCCTAGTACACAGAGAGGATCAAATGTGGGACGGTCGCCTTTCAAAACCTGACCTTCGCGTGGGAGATTTCTCCTCTTAACAACCAGTCTAAGGTCAGTATCCCTGTGTACTACGGCGTACCGCGACACTTTTCTCTTCTCCTCCTCACTCCTGAGACTTTTATGCCCTTCGTGGGCGGCGGGTACCCTCTCTCAGAAGACTTTTCCATGGGCGGAGGATCTTCCTAAAAACAGATAAGAGTTAGTACTTACCAGTCACGATTCTGCACCGGGAATGATCTCTCCCAGGGTAATTTGGGGTTGGTGAGGATCCGTCAGCAGACAAGATCTAACTCAGTGATTTAACTATCTAGTGGAAGTCTTCGATATAACAGGCACTTCCTGACCTTAGTCGAGCTTGCGGCCGCAAGTTGTCTGCTGTCGGACCCGCCAGCCTGTGTTGTCTCTCCCTCCCCACGACGGGGTCACCAAATGTTGGGCTTGAAATTCTGCCCTGTGTTCGTTTAGGAAGAGAGACAACCAACACCGGAATATTACAAAACTTGGGTTTATTGCAGAATTCGTAACTGGCACAGTGAATCGACGGAGTCGCTGGAGAAGGCGCGTTCCGACTTCCCCTTACAATCTGCTCTTATTTATATCCCTTTTCCCCCCAGCACAACCCCCCGCTACATATTAGGTAATATCGGGCACTTGTGTCCATCTTATTGGCCCGACGCCATACACTCACGAGTTACCTGTTTCTTTTGTTTACTGAATCGCGTGACACTGGTAGTTTCGGTGTAGCGGAATCCCCAGTTTCGCTCCCCCCCTCCCTCGCATTACGTGAGCCACTCCTGACCTGTAATGGCAGTCTCGAATTAACCCTAACACAACTGTTGCTATCATTGTACAAGCATTTGTTGCTTTCCATAATTCTTTCACTACCAGCCAGTGGCCCAGTGGCATCTGCATCAGACTTCGAGGCAATTGGTCCCGGGTTCGAACCAAGCTGGTTCCCTGCACGCTTTCCATCCATGCTGGGCTGGGTGTCAAGCTAGCAACTTGGCCTCGTAAAAATCAAACAAAAATGCTAAAGGACGGCAAGGTTGCTGCCCGATGCGCCACAGCGCGTAGAAAAGAACAACAACAATAATTCTTTCAGGGTGCAAACATCTACATTTAGTAGTAGATGAGAGAACCCTTCTTTCTGAAGATTGTAGGTGCCTCATGATGCCAAAACAATGCTTTGGCAATCCTAGTGATACACAGACTCTAAAATGCTGGGTTATTCTGACAGCTTGGAAGCTCTTTTACATCCTTCAATCTATAGCAGTGATCCAGATATGGTATGAAGCCCTTTTTCAAAATGATGGAGGGCACCTCAAAGCTTTTTGACATTAAATACAAGCGTTCTGTAAGGATTCACAATGCAAGCATTTTCAGGTCCATACCCATCAGCTTTGTTCAGTTGCCTGACGCATCAAACACACCTGAGTAGCCGACAGCAGAACTCATGTGCAGCTTACCTCTGGAAAAACGAGTATCAATTTTCTGCTTATTCCTTCTGGCTGCAGGCTGGTGCTTTGCCATGTGCAGATTCCCTTCTCCACTTTATTTTCATTTAAACAACCCCTTCATATGAACTTCTCAACTCGTATGCAATCTCAGTTGTCACATGGACACTTGAGAATTCCAGTCCTGCTTGTGAGCACCTCCCTCAGCCCCTCTGCTGTCTCTAAACATTGGATATGGATATCATTACATTGGATGTTTGTCTGACGTCCATGAGGAGCAGAAATTTTTCTCCAACAAAACTGTGAGGAAACCATAGTCATAGTTCTTGGTTCCCACAACAAACTCCATTCCCAACCCAACAATCCCATTTTCCTGGTTGTATCTAACACTTCACATCTCTGAAATTTCTTCGGATTGGCTATCATCAAACATGTCACATTAGTTCATCTACGTATAGGTAGAAATCACTGACACCCTGACCTCAGTTTATCTACTGCTGAAACCTTATCGATGCTTTAAATACTTCTCGACTTATCTACTCCAACATGGTTCTTAGCTGCTCTTCCTTATTCTGCTCTCTGTAACATGAGAATAAACAAAACCCACTATCCACATCCTAGATTGCACCAATTCCATTCACCCATCTCCCTGTGCTGATTAATCTGCTCTGGCCTCAATTAAGTAACGTTCCAGTTCTAAACTTCTCATCTCTTCACAGCGACACTCCTTTTAAGTTTTATAATCAATGTTGTTTCTCCAACCGTCTAAATTATCAGTACTCTTCTAAAATCCGTCTCTGGTACATTCTTCTGTTCCCTGCTCCATGCCTGGTTGCCATGCATTCAGCTGTCAAGACCTTAAACTCTGGAAATTCCTCCCCTAAATCTCTTTACTTCTCCACCTCTCTTTCCTTCTCCGTGGCAGTCCAGCAATCCCACATCATTGGTAGTCAATACTGTAGTTTGCAAGGCAGCTTTCAGTCAGTTTCTGCACAGATACACATGACGTCTGAGTGATTTGCATAACTCACCGTCAAATAACACTGGTGTACTCAACTCTTCAAAATGTCCCTTCTCTCAAGATTAATTGCTGACCTTAGACATAAGGTGAGCAGAAATAAACAAGGAAGCCACTTTCTGGTACTCAATAGGGAAGAAGTGTCTACAATTAGAAGGTACAGGCAAGCATCTGGGACAAGTTAGATCAAATCTCTTGAAGAACCACCTTGAACTTTTTCATTGTATTTCAATAAAATATTGACATTTTATAATGATGCAGTTGTTTTCTAACAATGCTGACTACCAGCTAGACTTCTAGATGGTGATAATTCAAGTCTCAGCCCCTGACATACTCGAGCAATTTAGCTTGAGTTCCTTGTGAAGCTGTCAGTCTGAAGAGGAACTCGTAAAATTGGAGTGGTAAAATTGGATTGGCAGCTCAAGGTAAAAACTGGCAAGGGCATCACTTCAGCAAGACTTTTGAGGTCTTTGAGCTGCTTAAAGGAATTGTTAAAATAATGCCAGTTTCAGAGCAGGAACTACATCGGTGAATAGGTAATGTGATGGCACGGACCCATGTAGAAGTTAAATGAAAGAGAAAGGATTAAACTTAGAGTTTTAATCTTTACGTGCTTTTTAAATAAATCAACCATGAGGGAAAAATTAAATAATCTGATTTTGTTCCACATTAGACAGGAGTACTGATGAATGAAAAACATGAAAACACAAATTCACTATTTCTGTTGATTGATTATGAATAAAGCTTGAATATAACATCAACATTCATTACTTATCCAAAAAGGTCTATGAGTTGAGTAAATTATTCAGTGAGCAATAAACATATTCTTAGATATCAATCTTCCTACATTAGAACAAAACAGTAAATGCCATTCCTCACAGGGTCATGATAAATTTGGCTTTGGAATAGAATTTTTGGCCATTACAAATCCAACCATTTCAGGAAGTCAAAACTGTCTAAGAAATGCTAAACATGCAAGACAGCGATGAACTCTGCTTCTGCTTATTTTGTATTTCTTCGGATTTAAGCCTGTGCACTGTTGGACTTTGACATTTGAACCTGCCTTCCATCACTGTTTAGAGATTCAGCTACGCTCAGTCCAGGTGCTGGCCACTCAGCAAAGAACTGCTGAGATTTTAATTCACCCATACCCTCTGCCTCTAAGGGAAAGCATGTCGACCACTGCTCAGTTCACTGAATGGAACTAAGCTGTTGAAAGGTCTGCAGTTTGATTTCCTGATGTCCTGCCTGCAGGCTTATGGCAATAACTGGGAACTGGCACAGATCCATAGAAAAAATGATGGGGCCTACATTAAATTATAGTAATTATTATTTGCACATGATGACTCTATGCATAGAATCTCAATTGTTACTCCATCATTTCTTATAAGTTCAGAAGGTCTCAACATTTGCAGGCTTCACGGACACGTGAATAAAAGAAATTTGGCAGCCATGATGTAATAATCTATCTACTTGTCAGATAATTCTTTCACATTTTTAGCGTGATGCACTGACTAACTTACAAACTTTTTCAAAAATTGCATCATTTAATAAGCTTCTTTACATTGTAATGCTCAAATGTGTATATTTACATGCAAGTTTAATGAAAAAGCTCCTACTTTTAACATTGATTAGTTAAATCTTAACTATAGTTTCCATATAGTTTATTCAGTTATTCACTGAAGGCACTGGATTTTCATTATGTAACTTTTCTCCCTTCTCTTTTGAAAATGCTAAATCATGATGAACAGCTCCACAGATTTTGAGAATCCCTTCTTACTTCATGCAATTGGGCATTCTACGTTACCCAGCCTAAACAGTGAATGCTGGAAGTATGTTCAATTAAAATTAAATTATGGTTGAGGCTCAACCTATGTGGTAAGAGTCACAGGACACAGATCAGGAATGTACCCCAAGCTGATTAGCTGAGAGACACAGACTCCCATATTGCGGTGATAATGATGATTTGCCCTCATTGCATGGTACAGTTATCCACTTCAGAATACTTGCACATGCATTGTGTAACATGGTTGCTGTTACTGACCCAGCTCTCTTCCAACAGGTAGCACTTTCTAGTAACTTCTCTGCTGCAATCAAGGAAAATTGATTAAATTGACACATCCTATAAAATATCCTAAAGAAAATTGTTGCAGCACACCTGCACACATTTGTGACAAAACAGGACCAGGTAACAGACACAAAAAAATTAGCTAAAATACATAATGAAAGACCATTAAATTCAAGACAATAAACGAGAAAATGCCAAGCGAAATCAGAAACAATCCAACACATTACAACAAACTAATTTAACTCCTTGTGCATTGTAATTCCCTTACATAAATATTTCATATTTATATTGGATTTTATACATATTATCTCTTTTCGAAATAACATAATATTTCAACTTCCACCTTAATCGCATATGTGCACTCTAACCAGTATTTCCTGTTCTAAAGCTTTTTTTTCCAAAATAATAAGCTAATTTTGCAGGGAAGTAGCACAGGGGTGCTGGTGTTTCCCGGTGTTAGTGGCACCAGATTCAGGATACCCATGCAAGAACAGAAACCCCAAACCTTCCATCCAGTCTTACCCAAAATCAATGGCAGTGTGCTTGATTGGGGTTAAAGTAGCACCAGATTAGGCAGTGTTGGTTAAGCACTTTCTTACACTTCATTGGAGATGAATGGGTGAAAAAGGAGGAAGGTAATTTGCAATTTAAATTAAGCTTAATTAATTATCTTTAATTATTTTTAAATTTTCTTAACTGATTCAAAGAACGTTAGATTTCAGCTTCTATCCCACTGTTGTAATGGTTCCCTAGTACAGCAAAGTGGACTCTTGACCTCACAGTACACCTTACTATCCTGACGAAGGGTCTCAGCCCGAAACGTCGACTGTACCTCTTCCTATAGATGCTGCTTGGCCTGCTGCGTTCCACCGGCATTTTGTGTGTGTTGCTTGAATTTCCAGCATCTGCAGATTTCCTGGTGTTTGCACTTACTCAGTAACTAACATTTTATTCAGCATTCTGCTATTCTTTTCTCTTGCATTATCTCAATGCCCTCCATGAGGACCTCAATCTTGCTATGGTTTGGAGACTTGCGTGTTTCAGTAACCCAGGGAGCTATGTTGGCTGGAATCATGACTTTATGCTTTAGTGAGGTCACCCATGCCAAACAGGTTAAAGGGTCGAGGCCAGACTAAGAGTGGTCCACTGGTCCTTCAGGTTCAGGGGTTCAGCTCAGGGTGAACAACCTGACAGGTCAAGCAAAACTGTTATGGGAACAGCAGTGAAGAGCCTTTCTTTATCTGAGTGTGACAGTATTCCTGAGTGTGAGGACTTG